>NW_026557765.1:6105232-6263038 GCF_026930045.1 Uloborus diversus
ACATGATCCAATTTAGAATTTCCCCGTATAAAATACTGTTGACCGAAAGACGTATAGGTTACTAAACTAAATAACTTTTAGGAAATCGTAAAACTTGATTTAGCAAAAAAAAAAGAAATGGAAAAGTAATCAACATTAGCTATGAATTCATTGATCTTGTCTTGCTCTGTGGCTTCATCGTAGCTTTTCAGCTACAGAGTGTCCACGGATCAAGTGGAATTGACAAACGTCTAGTTAAAACTAGTCTATTTATGTAGATAAGCGGTGAAAATAAATATTTTATGCGCGTTCTTCGTTTATTTAATGCAACGCTGTTCAAGGTGAATTTAATTTGACGCAGTCTGAGGGTGGTCAGACTAGCTAGTAACAGTGTCACTGCAAAGTTAACATTAAGGATTGTCCTCATCAACAAAAAGCTAAACACACATCTGAAACACTTGGCATCCCTGAAAACTAGTAGATGCGTGCATTTCCGCCAGTAAGAGGGTGTTTACCTTTCCAATTTACCGGTGGTCAGACTGTAGCTAGTAAAAGTAACTGCAAGCTTAACATTAAGAAGCATCATCATTAACAAAATAAGAAGGACTACTTGATCAGAAGATCATTTGGAGATCACATTATTGATCAGAAGTTTACCATTGTAATAGTTTTTCGGAATTCATAAAATGGGACTTTCAATAAAGAAAAATCGAAAAACAAGTTCGAACCTGGATCCAGTCGGTTGATTTTCAAGACGCAGAAGATCGAGCAGGTCCATGTCGAATGATTATGCTGAATGTAATGGATCGAGTACACATTTGGCTTGGAGTTCTCTTAGCAAAATGAAATTCCTTTCGCATAAATTCTAGGTATCTCCATCTGGTGGGGAAACGGGCGTCAATATTCTCGTGGTGAAAGGATCAGCAAATAGTGGTGCCACGTGAAAAAATGGATACTACATCGGAAGATCGCACAAGGGCCACAAAAAATAAACCCTCTAACGCAATATGAAAAGAAAAAATCTTTCTACAAGTGCTATTAGCTTAAAAATATATTTTTGGGAATTTGTAATGTTGAAAGATCTACAAAGAGGTAGTTTTTCAGAAGTTAAATTTAATGAGTGTTCTGATGTAAGGAAAAAGATTGTTGTTGGAAAGTTTTAGACAGATCCCTCTGAACATGAATAATTTACAATATGCAAAGACGAATTTTCTTACAAAACCATTCAGCATGTAAATACGCAACAAATAACTGAAATTGCTCTCGCCGCTTTAGATGTTCATCTTAAATATTTCCTACAGTAGCTAGAATTCAAAAAACACTGAAGTAAATCGATGGAGAGGTGAAAAAGAGCATTGAAAATCCAAAAGAACTGAAAGTTTCAAAATGATTTGAGTGATAACCAAAAAGATCCGACGTACTCTTCCTGAGCCCTTTCCTATCATTCTTTTGCGTCCAAAATCTAGCTAGTTGTCAAATACAGAGCCGCATATGAGAGGCTCATATATTGTTGAAAGTTACAGGAATTCACACGTGGATCTTTTTTCTGCCACAAAGAGAATGTTTTTGAAGAAGAAAGAGTATAGAGAAAATCATCTTTTATTTCATGCCATATACATTTGGATTTCTCCTTCAAGAGTTTCTTTTTAATATACCTAAGATACACACATTTCATAATTATACACACATTATATATATATATATATATATATATATATATATATATATATATATATATATATATATATATATATATATATATATATATATATATATATATACATACATATATATATATATACATACATATACATACATACATACATATATATAAATACGTACGTACATACACACACACATACGTACATACATATATATAGGGAGTCCTGTAATAGACTGACTCTTTTCAAAAATTTATAACATTATAGCAGAGAAACGGTTACGATAAAACATTCTTGCCGTAAAATTTCTAGGTTGGCAGCAAATCCCCCCCTCCCCCCTCCCGAGTTTAAAATTTTAGTTCAAATTTTCTTCAATAAATGGCGCATGTTCCAGATAATAAACCCGTAAGTCAAAAATAATTGAAATTCACCGATTTTTTCTCCGATTGCGACATGTGATTGCTGCAGATGGCAAACATTTTGAAAATACTGTTAGGTAATTTTGTTCATTAACAACATTTTTAGAAAATTTCGATGTAATTTCTATGTTTCTTTGATTTACGTGCTTACTATCTGCAGAGAGAGCCGTCGGAAAACTTTTGAACTTAAATTTGCTACTCTGTGTGAAAAAATTTACAGTGCGCCACATGAATTTTCTGCAAGATTTTTTTTTATTCGTTATCGTTTCTCTGTTATAATTTTTTAAAAACAGTCACTATATATATATATATATATATATATATATATATATATATATAAGAACTTATGGATGGTCATAAACGAATTCTTGACGTTACATGAACACAAAGGGATAAACTGATAGATTTGAATTAGGTTTCAGATTTATTACACTGAAACAATTTTAGACGAACTTTTGTTTTTAAGAAAAGTATAAAGTGATTGCTTAAAATTGCAGCCAGTAGCTCAAATGCACACAAAGCAACGACAACGTAGATATCGAGGAAAGCTTGTCAGAATGGCTCGCTGTTGAGACGGTTGATGCATTGTCATTGCAAAGCATGAGTTAAAATGTTCATGTTAGCCTAAAAACCAAATTTGGGTGAATTCTAGTTATTAAATTGGACGATATCCACAAAGAAACCACACTTATTTCTAATATGTTTTTTACAGGTAAAGCAGCATGAATCATTGAAATTAACATACTTAAATTTTTAAACCAAAATATCTGCCCTGTTCTTTACAATAGTTTGCAAAGTTTTAAGCAGCTTTTTACGGAACGTTGCAATTCTGCTGAGATTTTTTTTCATTGTTAGCATTTCGGCAGAGCTTTATACAGACGTAACTTTAAAGGTGGGGGTTTGATTTTAAAAAGGATAAAATCATTTAGTAATTTTTAAAAAACATTTATAAACATTATATGCTTTTCTCCACCTCACGCCTTCTTTTTAGCGTGCCCCCCACCGTATGGTTGGATGTGGAGTATGTATACTGTACAGCATTTCTAATTCAATAACATATTCATGTATATCAAGTGCAAATGCTTTTCAAAAAAGATAAGCATTTACTTATTTTCTTCATATCTCTGAACATTTTTGTGTATTTTAAATATACAAATCAGGCATGTAAGTTAAGCATTTTAAATTATTTCTACACTTAGCCACAGATGATTTCTTTTAAAAAATTTATTACGAGCAACGCCGTGTAGGAAAAATAGAACGAACAAGCTTATAATTAGCAGCAGAAATTGGGCACCAGTTGGTCTTTGATAATGCCGTATTAAGATTGCTCTTTGTACGAAGAAGCTGGTCGGCGTAAACGACTAATTTGAAACACCACTGGATGATATTTTAAAATTTACAATGGCCTGAGTTATCATTGTCGCAAACGGTTAGTTTTAAATTCTGTTGAGTTCTTTTTTTTTTACTATGTCCTGAATTACAGTGGTTGTATGCGACTAATTTCAAACTCGGATGGAATGTAAACCGAACGCCTTCTTTTAAATTTTTATTGCAGAAAGCTTGAAAGAAAAATGCCTAAAATATGCATGTAACCAACAGCATAAAAAGCCGATTAGAATGGTTATTGAAATGAAGTAGGGCAATTCAATGAAAGTAGGGACATCACAGTAAAAAAAAAAAACTTCCTTGTATCCGTAATTTTTTTCTTTCAGATGAGGTAAAAAAGACTGTATTTTCATAAAACTATGCGAAAAAAGTTATCAGCACATTTTTTATAGGTTTTATAGGCAAATTTTGACAACACTTCTCAGTGCCCATGCGTCGTTGCATTAACGATTCTAAAAGTTACTCTTTTTTTTCACTTAGGAAAGTAATTGCTGCGTCTACAATCTTATTTTTTCTTGAAATAAGGTTTATCTAGGAAGAGATTAGACCAACAAAGAAACTTTAAACTGTTATAATTGTCTTGTAGCAAATGTTTTTAAACTAGGGCTCATACTCTAATGTAACATCAGTCACAAAATTGTATAAAAGTTTGCATTGCTTAAACAAAAACAACCCAAGTTCATAAAATGTCATATTCTCTTTATTTATGATGATATCTTTAGTATTAATCCTTTAAATATTTAGAAAAAGTTGAACTAAATTATTTAAAACCTATATAAAGTATGTAACATCAGCCACAGTAAAATCAGTCACATTTCCGTTTTCGTTAATAAACCTCAAACAAATTGCACAAATTAGCATTGACTGCTGCAGAAAGGCAAAAAAAGAGGCGATATAAATTAAGAAATAAAGGAAAACATGAAAATCACAAAAAATAAAACAAAGTAGAAACTGAAAAGAGTGGATGATAAAAAATAAATAAAATAATTTTTAAAAATCTAACATAATTACCAAAGTTGGTTTAGAATAAAATTAAAAAGAGAAATTATGTGAAGAAATAGAACAACTATAGAACAAATTTAAAGTATTGAAGTCCCAGGTTCAAATTAGCAGCTGCATTGCCTCGCTTTAAAATAATGAAACCTTGGTAAAATATGTCATTCAAAGCGCTCTTTGTTATATCTTCACAAAAGAAAACAGCTGCTGTAAAAAAATTTCTGCATGAAATTTGATAAACAGATACGCTTAGTTCTTCATGCAGTATGTTTGAATAAAAGTGCTATATCATCGATACAGAAATATTTCTAAATGTCATAGCTTCATAAAAATTTCAGAGCTATCACCATCCGACTTGCAATCATGTTATAAAGAGTTATATTCGCGTGATACTTTTTTCTAATTCGAAATCTGTATTAGGTGTTTAGCAACGACCCTTTTTTTTTTGCAAAAAAGGAGGGATTCACTTCCAGCAGAACATGTTCCAAAATTGCTGATTGCAACAGGAGAACGGGTTCTTGAAGAATATCACTAACAATTGTATCACGAGAAATTAGATGCATTAAAATTAAAAACTAAGAGTATTTAGTGACTGTTAAGATTCAAGTAGAAAGACATTGGAAAAAGCCTGTCAATGTGAATGAAATTTGTTATTCAAATGAGAAAGAAATAAAATATTTAGCTCACTAGAGGTAATAAATGCAAGAGACCTTTTTATTTTATGAAATACATCAAAAATATATCTTTTAAAACTTTATAAATATACTTTTCTTGTAATTTAAATACAATTTTAAACAAAACATGCGCTAATTTCATTTTTAAGGAGAAATAATTTGTAATTGCAGCAATTTATTGAAAATGTAACAGTCACAAAATCTTTGTATCATCAGTCACGGGTGTTAAATAATTTATTTACTCTCCGATTTTAAGTTTTTCCAATAAAACAAAGTGTTTTCATCAAGTCTAAAATCTCTACTTTAAGAGGAAAAACTCTGTTTAGATTTTACGTTGTTAGTTTGAAGAGAATTTCAATTTGTATATAAGTCGATTTTCTTAATGTGTCTTCCGCGTAACATCAGTCACGTTTCTTTATTCCCTTCAATTTCACACAAAAAAAAATTTCCTCAAGCCTGAAAACACCTGTAGGACAGTTATATACCATATTATGATATTTTAGGTCAATTTCAGAAGAAACAAAATTTAATTTCAAGACAGCGCTGAATTTGTAATTTAAAAATAGAGTCAGATTGTAACATCAGTCACCGTGGACAGACCCAATAGAAACTCAAAAAAAAAAAAAAAAAAAAAACGCAAAAGAGCAAACATTTTGATAAAACTTAATAAATTAAGTAAGGTTGACCACGTCACTACTATTATGTTTTGAGCTTTTTACATAAAAGTTGACATTTCTTTATAATATTTTTGGCAATTACAGTGTTGTTAAAATTCAAATTAAAAAAATACATTTCAGAAAAATCGCTTACTGGTTCACAAACCCATTTTTTAAACAAATTGTGTTCGCTCGTCAATACAAGAAAAATACAAACATTATCTAGGCACTCACGTATTTGTTTTTAGACAACAAAGTTACAAAACAAAAACTAGCCCTTTAAACGAACCTATGCCAATTCCTAAAAGCAAACTAGTTGTTTAATTAAGTAGTATTTTTCAGAGTTACATCTAAAAGTATGATTACGAGTATATCTAACGTTAATAAGCTCTGCAGCAGAAGTAATCCCAAATCCTAAATCATATCTATAAAATAGAAAAGCATAAGTTGTCTTCCCAAGAAGTAATCCTAATGTATTTAACACTTCCTGCCCTGATCATTAATCCGTCGAAAGTGAAAAAAACGAAGAGAAGGAAAATAAATGATGTTCGTGAAACATCTTAATAAATCCTTCGACATGACAGATTATTGGTTAAAGCTGTTATTAGCCTCATTAATATGAGGCTAAGAAAATAAATTTCTTATTAAGATCTTATATACTTAGTAAATACATTCTTTTATTCTTCATATTCCTATATATTTTTCGTTTCGTTAAATTACTCTAAAAGTACTTGTTTTCACGGGCCATAATTTCTGTGAAAATGAAGACATCGTTGGGTTTACAAGGTGAAAATTTCGCAAATTTTACATTTGAATAATCAAAAGTTGAAAAGTCAGCAGTGAAAAAATAATTTCATGATTTTCAAATTTTGGCGATTACGACACGATGGGCTAGTGAAAATCGCAAAAATTGGAGCTTTGCGAAAATAATTGATTTTACAGTATTCAAGAGAGAGAGAGAGAGAGAGACCATAAGTTAAGTTGAACGTTAAATGAATGAATTACCAACGTTTTAATGCGCAAAAATTGCAAATTACTGCAGACACGTGTTTCGGGGTCACAAAGAACCCATTTTTCAATGGAACAAAGAGTGAGCTTTTGGGTGAAAATACAAGACAGTACTTCGTTAGTTTCCATTTTTTGTTAATTATACTTACACAGTAATATTTTTGTGCATTAAAACGTTGGTAATTCAGTCATTTAGTTTTCAAGCATAAAGGTATTTATTCGTTATTTAGTGGAACGTTCTTCTTCAGCGTGAAAAATATTTCAAAGCCGCAAATTCATCCAAATGAAGGGAAGAAAAATCCATGAATATCTTCATTATTTTTTTGAGCAATCACGATTGCTAATTGTTTTTATTTGGTCGTCATTGATGTTTGGTTCCTTTTTCAACCCCACCATCCTCTGCAGGCGCGACTCCTCCCGGTGGCCGCTGCTCCTGGTCGGTAGCGTCCATGTCCTACACACCACGCACGCTCATACACACTCACACACATCCACACACGCGCCTTTACACACATACACACATGCCAACTTTCATACACACAGGTCTACGCACACAACTATGCACACATAACCGCCCAAGAGGAGGGACGGGAACTGTTTCTAAAAACAAGCGAGTGGGATAGTATGAGTAGGGTCCTGTCGCAACTCGTGATTGCGAAAAACATCATTTGAATTCAAAATTTCAGAATTCAAATTAATTTTGAAAATTTGAAAGTTTTTTTTTTCAATTAAATGATAGCACTTTCTTTAAAATTGATGAGCTGACAAAAAGTTACTATCTATAGTTGGAGCAAACCCAACAGACAGCATAGTGAAGGCTAAGCAGATCCTAATTGGAGCATCACGACACTACCAGGTCAAGTTGCTCCAACTATAGAAGTAAAAATTTTGAATACCTTTTCAAAATTTGTTCAATGGGGTTTACAATTGCTTCAAAATCGTGTCATAATGTGTTAACAGTAACAAAAAGATTTATCTAACAATTTCAGCAAATTGGTGATGAGAGTTGCAATTGGTTAATAAGCCAAGAAGGCCTCACATGGCGGTGAAAGAATGAAATAGTATTGTCTTATTGCATTCCTATTCCTTCCTCGGTCCATATAACATACAGTTCTGGCTATAAGTATTGCAAATCTAAGAAATGTAAGAGTTATACAAGAATGAAACAAAGAGCATTGTAAAACTCCTTTCTGCGTAAGATTACACCAGAATTTTCTGTATGCTTACAGATAAATTGATTGAAAGGTTACACATTACCAAATATTAAGCTTTCATCTGACTTTCTTGAACAATTTATGAAGTTCATGCTTTTTAACAACCAATATACAACAATTATTTTAACATACACTACTAATTTTTCTCGAACCTAGAACGCGAATCCCACAGACTCGCAAAGAAAGAGCTCTTATAGTGTGTAAGAAATTATATGCTCCACGTGGTTACATTGCGTAAAACTTGACAGGGATCCCAAGATTAATAACTCGGGATCTCCATAATTGCGCAATGGGGCTTTACGCGATTGACTTCTGCGCAGATGCATGAGAGCGCCTGAGTTCATATGGCTATAGGCAGCTATGAAGGCATGACTGCCAAAAAAAATCTCCTGACCGAATAGCGGGATAAATTTATGGATATCTCTTGACCGCTATTCGGGATAAAGGGCAAATTGGCTGCCCATTATGTATACTGTTTCCGTATGTAGAAAATAAATTAGTTGTGTGTGTTGTGAATGAACGTAGTCTCTTCAGTTCTCTCCCTCTCCAAAGTTGATACATGGGAAATGTGACAAAGAAGAAGGGGCGAAAATCCTCTTCATAGCTCGGCTACCAAGATCGGTTTATCTACCACTAATAAGAGTTTACGTGGTTCTGATCTTTACGCATGCGCTTTGAATTCTACTGAAACCATAGTGCAAGGTTCCTCCAACAATTTGAGTTTCTAAAACAATGACTCTACACACTTCAGAATCAACGTTACACCCATGAATACTGGCAACATTACACATTTTTTTTTTACCGTGAGTGGGGAAAAACGTAATCACAACAGTATTTTTTAAAGTTAACTGATTTTAATACATTAAAATTAAAAAAATCTGTTAACAGTTTAAGTTATCAGTTCAGTGTTATCAGTTTAAGACAAGACATTTGATTCAATCATTGAACAAACTAAGTAATTTATAACTGAAAACAAATCAGGTTGTCAGAATTTGGAATCCATTTTGTTTTCCCTTAAAAAGAAACTAAACAAAGAAAAAATTTCATGTTTATCTCAAAAGAAAGGATAGCAAATTTCAGCAATTAAACGGGAAAACATTTAATATGATTTTAGTTCACCTTTGACCTTTACAACAATATTTCTTTTAGGCATGTAATCCCATCTAAGAGGAGTATAAAAACAACGTTTTTATACTTCTCTTTGTTGCTCATGTTGCCAAACATTAATTATTGTTTCTTAAAATAATATTGTTTCTAACTACATCTGCAGTATTTCGTGCTTTTAAAAAAGAGATAAAGAACTCAGAGGGAAACATAACAATTCGCAGTTATCAAAGAAGTACCGCAATGGCTCTTTTAGTCTCAGTGGGCATGCATGTTTACAAAACTATCTCTATAGAATCAGAGTGGTAAATTTCTCAGAATGTTTTTTTAAGTAACTCTAAACAACCAATGACTTTTGAACATTTAAAAAGTTATATTATGCTATCTCAATATGAAAACACTGTTGAAAAATACTGGAGAGCTCGTGAACTTAGACTTAGGCGCTAATGTTCGGCATTTGAAAAATAAATATCACATTTAAATGAAAAATAATCATATAAGCTTTTGTGCTACAATATGATTAAAGTGAAAAAAACCAACGTAAATAAAGCACAAATTTTTAAGAAAATACAGCATATAGCTATTTCAGGGCTACGATGGAGCCTCTTCATCAGTGCAAAAAGCTCATCAACACAACCGAAAGTCACGAGAGAACTGACAACCAAGTGGTTGTTGTCAGTTTTCTCGCACTCAGTTTTATTTTCTACAAAATTTGTGCTTTATTTATGTTTTTTTTTTTTTTACTTTAAATAAATATCGCATTTGCAACAAGAAAACTAACTTAATTGAAGAAATACCATTTTTAAGGTCTTATCTTGTAAAAATGCTCGATTTATCAAATTTGATTTGTACAAAAGTGTATTTAAAATTGTTTGAGGTAGATGGACATAACTTAATTTGACACACATGTAATGATTTATGAAACTAAGCATTTGGTAAGTGACGTCTAATCAACATGAAGAAAACATTCTGTGAGTCTCGCATGTTTCTAAACAGTTGTGTTAATGTCATAGTTTGAAAATGGCACTGAGAAAAAAAAGTGTAGTGACCTTATATTTTCCTCCAAAGCAGGACTGCAAATACAAAATAGAGAGTTTATATTAGTTTTTTTTTTCATGTACATATTGCTAAAAGCATTGAGTTGTGTATTTACCATTCCTGCTTTATTTTTAAAGTGCAATATGGGTGTTTTTAGTTTTCCCACACGTTTTTTAAACTGAGATAAATGGAACACCTTTGCCCCACACATGATGCATTCTGGAGTAAACGGACCTAAAATTTCCCCACACAGGATGTACTCTGGGGTAAATGGAAGCAACTTTGTCCCACACATGTTACACTCTGGGTAAATGGAAACAACTTTGCCTCACACAAGTTGCACTCTGGTGTAAGTAGAAACAACTAAGTGTATATTTCTTTCTTTCTTTCTTTATTTATTTATTTATTTATTTATTTTTTTTTTGAAAGATTAAATTTCGATGCAATAGGCACTTTTGTTGGTATTCTACTTAAATTCAGCACTCGATTTAGTTTTTTTTTTGTATGATGTTTTCTTTTTAAATTATTTCAGACTACATTTGAACGACTCAACGACGAGTCACATGTGATCTACGGATCGCAGATAGAGTATTGCTGGCGTAAAACTTATTTGGTTTCTTAATCAGTTGTGTATATTGCAATTATCTTCTTATATCAACCTCACAGGAAAATAAATTACTATTTTCGTTTACTCTCTAATCCTTGGGGTAAAAGGAAGCATATCCGGGTAAATAAATGTAACTTTAGTTTTTTTGTTGATGGATATTTAATTAAACAGGAGCTTGAACTTGGAAACTCGGGGGCAGTTTTTGCAATTTTTTGTTGTGCTCGATACAAAAGAAGGACTATCGATTTAAAAGGAGCCAAGAATTTCTGAAAATGAAAAATTCTCGAAATAAAACCACTTTTCGAGAAAGTTATAAATCGTCTATATCTGCAGACAAATCGACAGAGCTCCGTGCCAAGGGGGTTGGCAAGAGACTTATAGCACTTCTTAAAATATATCTTTTCTCACAATGCTTGGATGAGAGGGGGAAATGGCAAATGGTTGCTCGCTAAGAGCGTCAATTACACTTCCCAGTGATGTTCTGTAATAGAGGAAAACACTGGATGAAAGAAGCTTTTAGAGAGAACCAAGAAAATGATCACAAAACTTTAATGGCTTCTGTATGAAAACATAAAAGTAGAAGCACCTAACTTCCTTTTTAAGAAAAAAAAAAGCTAATTTTTATTGCAAAAAATTGGTTTTTAGGTCTGATCTCTAGCATTGGCAGTATTGCTCTTATAGTTGTGGTAGATTCAAATAATACAGTACGCTTAACCCAATTTTTAGTATGTGAATGTTGCATGCAGATTTTAGCACTTTAAACCAGGAATATTAAGCTTTGGGTTTTTTTAGCTTTTATATAGTTAAATATAAATAACCATTATGTAAATAAATGTAAATCATCAGCAGTCTAAAAACCTTTTTATATATGAAAAACAGTAATTTGTGCATGGTGTGAGTGTGAGATTTGAATATATATATATATATATATATATATATATATATATATATATATATATATATATATATATATATATATATATATATATATATATATATATATATATATATATTCACACTGTTATCCAAGAATCTTAACCTTAATCTTTTAGATTTTATGTAATAAGATATAAGTGACAATGATGTGTGACAAGTGACAACTTAATATAATATGAAGAGCGAAGAAAGTACATTGCAAGCTCTTGGTGAAGGATAAATTCACGGCGTCTAAAATTGCTTGAAGAGTATATGTTGTTTGTACACCTTAATTTCACGTTTATATCATCTACAAATTCATTTAAAAAATATGAATTTGAAAAGCAATACGTGTAATGCGGGTACATTTTTTTTAATTAAGTTTCAACGAGGATTTTGTTTTTCAAAACGTCTTGCGACACATATTATTTTTTTCCTCCAGGATAAGAAAACTCTTTTAAGCTGTCATGAAGAAATAATAATAAAAAAAAAACTTTCAATTTTCTTAATTGAAAAGCCATTTTTTTAACTCTTCTTAACTAACGAGTTTCTTATTTCATATAAATCGCACAAAAGCAATATTAACTTTAAAATCTCAGCATGTACTATAACATAAAAAGTATTCTTTAACAATGTTCTATTTCAAGCTCGTTTACATCTTTAGAACATTCTTCATTAACAAAAATCGTGAATGGACTAAAACTAAAACAAAGTCAACAAATTAAAATGAAACGTTTCTTTGAAATAAATGAACGTTTATGGAGAAAAACATAAAATTTCCCTTCGAAAAAAAATCTATTCCCCAGGCTTTTGAAAACGCAAAGTTTTCGAATTCTAATAAGTTCCAAAAGTCTTGAAAAAAGCATTTTTTTCACTCGAACACTATTCATAAAACTTGACAAGTGCGACATTTTTTGCTTCCTCCCTTTTTTTCAAACAATTTTTCTTTGCTTAAGGGTTGTTGAATACGTTGCTTTTTCTGTTTTTTGCACGTAACAGCTCTAAGTGTAAAATAAAAAGAGTTTTCTACTGTTTAAAATTCTTCATCCCGAACAAAAAGGTTCCTTTGCGTCACACTAGGTACAAAAAAGTCAACCTATTAGCTTTTCGGATTCGCGACTATTAAAAGTTGTTTTGGAAAATTGAAATTATTCGAGAAAATAACGTTGATTCGCGTAATGGAATTGTTGTTTTAAAAACTTTTAATAACTAATGCCGCAGTAAATCTACCAAAATGAAAAACAAAAATCTTTCAGAAAAAAACTGGCTTAACCAAATTAATTTTTGCAAACAAAGAAAACACCAAACAGGAAATGTTTGTTGATTATTCAATGGGAAAACATTTCAGATTCGATATTTTCTTTGTTCTTAATTTGCCACAAACGTAGCTAAGACTTCAAAAGGATTTTTTCTTTTCTTTAAACTTTTTGTACAAGATATTTCAAATAGTTTTGAGTAGGCGGGAATGGTTTCAAAAATATCCTTTCTAAAAAGAAAAGGAATATTAGAAATAAAAATAAAATTTAAAAAAGCACATTAATGAATTTTAATGCCGAGTTATATGACTGATTGAATCGTAAGAACTTTTTTATTGCTTAAATTATCCACTGCTTTCAAATAGAATATTCATTTTCTTCCTAAAGCAATTTCTTCAAGACATGTGACTTGACAATAAAGAAAAAAACGAGCTGATGTGTGCATCACATGACTTCCTTTTACTCCAATTTAATGTCATTTCCCCTGATTGGCAACTAACAGTGACCAAATTGAAACCAAATTTAAAATAAAAAAAACCCGCCAAAGTTGTCTCCAAGTTGGCAACAAAACTTGGCGACCAAAATACCGGCGATATATCGCCAAGCGTCCGACAAATTATAACACCACTTGAGTTTACATCGAAATTAACTATGATTTCCCCCAAAAAGGGGCAAAAGACCCCTTTAGGAACATCCGAATGCAACCAAAATACATACACACATACGAACATACATCACGAGAAAACTCGTTGTAATTAACTCGGGGGTCGTCAAAACTTATATTTTGGGTGTCTGTAGGTTCCTAGGCATATATCTACGTGTGGTCAGGTCGAAAAAAAAAACTCAACATTCATTCGGGGGTGAGCAAAATGGAAATTAAGGCTGATTTTTGAGTGAAAATATTCTCGCGAATACAATACTTCCTTTTTTGTAAAAGGAAGTAAAAACAGGTCTTTGCTCTGCTTAATCTATGACTTCAAAAGAGGGATAATTTCTTTACTGGTATATTTGAACTGAGGTTTCTACACTGCTATTCATAAACTTTCATAACTTCTTGACCTGTTGATATTTGCCACTATGTTTCTACATTTATACTATAGCCTTTAAAACATGTGTAGCGGAAAGTTTATATTTCGCTAACACATAACAAGTAAACATGCTTACATTATGTTTTAGCAAGATATCTTGAAACAAAAAATCTTGAAAAATTCCGAAATAATCCAGTACCAGAGCCTTATTGCCAAGAGAATTGTGTCGTTTTGTCATTCGGGAGTGACACATTCTTTGTTTTAGCAGGTGTTGTACGTAATTACATCATTGTCTTCCTCTAAAACACATTTTCAAGTAACTAGAGAAGAAAACTGGATTATCGGGAACCATTATATGAATATTTAGGTAATTTTTAGGCAATGTTTACTTTTTAACCGATTAAGAATTCTTGCCTTTTACAAGTTAGTTTAGAGGTAAATGATGGAGTACTTGTGAACACAATACCAGAAAACACATGTAAACATTTCCCATATTCTCTCCAAATTAGTAATATTAGTGTAGGATATTTTAAGTGTTGAAAAAAAATGGAGTGATTTATATTTATTGTGTTTTTTTTTTTTACAATGAAATAATTATTTAAAAGCAAAAATTATTTATTTACTTTTGTATTTAGATTGTTGGTCAACAACGTTATAATATAGAACAGTTATAAAATGAAAAAAAATAGGTATTTTCATTTAACTAAAAAGTTTAAAAGATATTGAAATATACATTATCAACTCTACAGAAAGTTGAATTGCAATATATAATAAAATTTTCATAATTAAATATTCCTTTTTCTCTGTTGTCTTATTAGTTTTTTTCCTTGTCCATCCCGTGAACATGATATGAAATTTTCAAATTTGTCAGCGAGCAAGATTATGTATTTTGGAGAAAATATTTTCTTATTGGCACATTTTTGTTCATATTAAAATGACCAGCAATAGGTTTCAAACTCTTCAGCATAATTAGTATACACGTACATGCTTTACATTAATAATTTTTTTTTTCACATGTGATGATTATTCTGACTCTTCTAAATTTCGTTCGTTTGTGCGCCAGGCTTACTCACTTGTGCTACCCCCTCCCCCCGCCCCCTACTATAGAGACAGAAGTGAACAATTGAATACGGTTAATTAAATAACGTTTTAGAAAATAAAGAAATACAGTAAAACCTGTAAAGTTGACCACCCTTGTAAGTTGACCAGCTGTCAGAGTTGACCACCTTTTTCAGGCACGGAATTAGCCTTTATCATATAAATAAACCTCTGTAAGTTGACCACCTGTTTAAGTTGACCAAAAAAGTATTTCACCGCAAGTGGTCAACTTACACAGGTTTCACTGTATTTACTAAAATTTAAAAAATTCAATGACACAAAGAGAAAAGTATAAAGACAGGGACATTTCTGCCTTGTGAAATTAGTGATATTTTTTTTGAAAAATAAAGATATGAAATGAAAAGTTCACTCAAGCTCTCCTTTACTCTATCATGTTCAAATCTCCGATTGTTGAGAAAAACATGGACTAATAACAGAATTGAAAAATATCTTTTAATTTTATTAGTTGCAAACGATAATGACATCAGACATCTTTCTCGATTTTACGACTGTTAAAATCCGTTTCGCGAAACAGAAAACTCTGAAAAGGACAGTTCTGATACAAAAATTGAGAAATTACAATGGAAAAAACGTATTTAACAAACGTAGTAGATATTTAATACCTAAAATACAGTACGCAACTATAATAACTTACTTTTAAAAAATATAAAAATTATACGTGTTTTGCTTCTGCAATTTTTTTATTACATCTTTTTTCTTATACAGTGAAATCTGTGTAAGTTGACCACTTGCGGTACTCTATTGGTGAACTTAAACAGGTTGTCAACTTACAGAGGTTTATTTATATGATAAAGGTTAATTCCGTGCCTGAAAAAGGCGGTCAACTTATACAGGTGGTCAACTTACAAATGTGGTCAACTTTACAGGTTTTACTGTATATGTTTTTTCTTATACATATACAGATCACTAGACATTTTTAGGAGACGGCTGAATTGATTTTTTTTTTTTTTTTTCAATTTTTAGGATTGTGCAACTGAAAAAAAAACCTCTACTTTATTAATGTATGAACTGACTGGCTTCAAACAGGAACATTATTCGTGGTACTAAAAAACAATAGCAACCAACTAGTATCCTTGGAACAGAAATATTTAAACCAAACTCTAACTCAAAAAAAAAAAAATACTATTGAGCTTTTAAATATATGTACGATACGAAGGGTTTTCAGTTTGGAAAATCTCTTTTTAAGCACGTGAATTAGTAATGGTGCGCTAAAGAGATTGGACCACAGTAGATAGACTAACTGCAGTAGAATTTCGATCAAAGTTGAATTGGATTTGAAACTCGTTAAGCGAATGGATTAGTACACAGACGTGCAATTTGCCGTAAGACTCGAATGGTTAAGTAATTATCGTAATTAAAATTCTTCCCTAATTAATCAATGATTCAAAATAAATGACCCAATAGCTTGATACGATTTAATGTGAGTAATGCGTTGTACTTAAAGTGTGTAGTAAGTAAATAATAAAAGTAAATTTATGAAATCAACATTAATAAAATGAAAAAGAATAATAAAAGAATTTTACTTTTGTGAAGCAAATTCGTCCGACTTTGCTGTGTACAATGTTATAATTATGTCGTATAGTCAGTTTTTCTGAAATAAAAAAAAATTTAAAATAATACTGGTGATCAAGATATGATTAACAATGTTATTCAAGGAAAAATATTTGTAAATTTAAATTGTAAACATACGCAAGAAATGTACTACATAAACAAATAATGTTTACGATAAATAATCTAACTCAAGAACTGCCATAAAACAAAGACATAAAATACCGTTGTAAGATTAGCTCTTAAACTATCATCATGCGTATGGCAGAATTTTGATGTTTGAAATTTCAACATCAATTGTTGTAAAAGATCAGAGTATCAAGAAGAAACAAAAGTTCAACATTATTTGAGTGTAACAAGCAAACACAATACGTCGTTTTTGTCAAGGTTAGCCTACATTGAATTTAACTCAGCAGTAGCATTTTTTCTTTGCTTTTAACCCATTTTCGGCCAAAGGTGCGTATACGCACCATTTCAGTAAAGAATTTTTGATTAATGCTGCTTCGTATATTTTTTACAAATGTAATTTTTATGCTATTTTAAAAGGTTTTGAAGGCATCTATAAAATAATAGTAATTCATTTGGAGCAAGCACTATCTTTAGAGAAAATTTCAAAATATGCTTGTTTTTTACCTTGACACGTCGACTGTCAAATTCGACTTTTTAATATTGTACAATTAATCCACTTGAGTTTAATCACACGTTCTTATAATGGATTAAAGTTGTAAATTCTATAGATAAAATAAAAATAAAAATGATGTCATAAAAAATCTTATAAATCGTTATTCAAATTTAATGGTGCGTAAACGCACCATTGGCCGAATGCATGAACAATAAGCAAAAATTGAAAACCTAGTTTTATGCAAGGAATCGTACGTTTTTTTTTTCTTTTTTTTTTTTTGCAAATTGTTGTTATATCATTAAAATTTGTCTAATAGATGTGTCATAGATCTTCATAGATTTGTCATTTTTTTTTTCAAAAAAATATGCTAATGACTATAATAGTCACGATTTCCAATTTTCAGCAACTGACTTGAAACGATTTTTAGGCATACTAATTCTTTCTGGATACAATTCTTTTCCCCAAGTAGATATGTACTGGTCTTTAGATGAGGATAAAGGACTGCCAATAATTTGGAAAAACACGAGTCGAATCAGAATTAAAAACATAAAACAAAATATCCATTTATCCGATAACTCTTGCCTTGATAAAACAGACACGTTTGCTAAATTACTCCCATTTTTCCTGCATATTATAAAAAGTATCTACTATTTGGAATCTTTTCTCAAAATTTGTCAATTGACGAAGAGATGGTTCCTTATTTTGGAAGGCATTCATCAAAAATGTTCATAAAGGGATAGCCAGTAAGGTTTGAATTCGAACTTTGGTTTTTGTGCTCATCAAACGGATACCATTTCCAATTCATTCCGCATGGAGGTGCTGAGACTAGCAGTAATCAGCAAAAAAATGCCATTAGGAACAAGTGTTATCATGAAATTACTTAACGTTGTTCCAAAACCTGAAATGCACACAATATATTTTGATTACTTTTGTTCTTCCTGCAGTTTATTCGAAATTTTGAAAGAAAAGATTTTTTTTTTTTTTTTTTTTTTTTTTTTGCATCTGGAACAGCTTGCGGAAATCGCATTGCTGAATGTGTATTGGATGACTCCAAAAATATGAAAAAAAAACCCTTGGGGTTCCTATGGTTTTGCATTCAACAAGGATGCAAAGACATTGGCTATCAAATAGAACGACAATGCTGTAGCAACGATTGTTACCAATAATGGGACCGTTTTGCCAATTATAAATGCCAAACGTATAGCCGCAGTGAACGAAAGGAAATTTCTATTTCACAACCGAACTTTATTTTGGACTACAATAAGCATATGGGAGGCGTTGATCTGCATAACAATGCTATAGCAAATTACCACATCAGAATTAAAAGCAAAAAATGGTGGTGGCCATTATTTACAAATATTATTGATAGTGTGATAGTGAATTCATGGGAGCTACATAGAATTGCTAATAACACAAAAATGCCACTTACAGACTTTAGGTCATACATAGCGATTGCCTTATTAAAAGCTAAATTCAAGGACAATCTATTTGGTGAAAATACGATACAAATAACACATCCAAACAAGGGTCGTCCACCATCCACAGCCCTACCGAAAGAAATACGGACTGATAGAATCGCATATACCATAAATGAACACGAAGAAAAAGCCCACAGACGATGTAAAATGCGCAAAAACCACACGATTTATTTGTGCCTCAAATGCACAGTTCCTTTACATTCAAAATGCTTCGAAAATTTTCATTTAAAAATGTAAAAATTCGACCAAGAATAATATTGTTCCACTGAAATATTTGTTCATTGATTTGGCCAATGGTGCGTATACGCACCATTTTATTTTTTTTAATTAAATATTATTTTTTATGCAAGAAACTTTTTTTGTGTCTTAAATTCTTAATGGATGTATTTTAAACCTAATTTTAAGAAAATATTACCACATTTTATAAAATTTCCATGCTCGGCCTGAAATGGGTTAATGTGATAAAACACAAATTTAATTTTTAAAAATTCCGGAAAATTTCCTACAGTATTTCTGTCATAATTTTCGCGCATAAAACGAAACCCATTTAACAGTACATTATATATTACACTGTAAACCTATTTTAGATCATCCTACAATGTCGAAAATCAAGTTCATACGAGCGATTAATCATTCTCTACTGGAACACAAATGTCAATATACAAGCCGTTCAAAGAAGAATAATAAATAAAACAATCAATATTTTAAAGGAAATGTAACAAACGCTATATTATTGCTTATAGGGAAAAACAAATGGTCCTGAATTATCTCCTAAAAGCATCTGCTTAGTTGTCGTCAATATTCTCTTTGAAGACGATGCATGCTTTTTCTACGTCCCACTGCACCCATTAAACATAAAGATATAAATCACTACCAAAGGGCAGACTAAATCAATATTTTGACAATCTATGCATACTTAATTACAATGGCGCGACGCACACTTCGTTGCCAGTCTACGTTTACAAAAGACGTTTAATAAATGGCCCTCGCCACGTTCTTCCAAGAAGCATATGATATGTGTCGGGCCATTAACCTTATTGAAAAGGGAAAGCTTTAGTTTTATTCGCCAACTCTGTCAGACAGTTTATTATCGCATGCTAACACAAAAGAAAGAGAAGTTTTATCTCTCAGACAAAAGAGAAATGCTTTACATAGAAAGATTTGTCCCACTGAGTGCGAGCTTTGTTTTAATATTCATATCAAGTGGTTGAAGACATTTTTGAAACAAATTCTCTCCATTGTTGAATTTTGTAGCAGACGTTCTAACTTTCTTTGCTTCAGTGCTCTTGCAAAACGGAATGATATTTTAAAGATGAATAAAGTCAGCATTATTTTAACTAATTCCAGAACTGTTTAATGGTAATTTGTCTTGTTATTTAGGTAAATTACAAACAAGGTTTTTCTTAAAAATAAATATGGAAATGAAAAATATACAACACTTTATAGTACATGCGTCACAAAGCTGAGTACAACTTATTGTGGAAACTCCTCCAATCACCAAATTACTTAATCAGGTTTTGAAACTCCCTCTTTGTAAAAAGTCAGCGGGGTGACGTGGCGGTAAGACGTTGGCTCCATGCACCTTTCGTCCCCGGTTTTGATCTGCGGTCTTGTGGATTTTTATAATGAAGATAATCATCAGCGCCAAATCCATCAAAACCAAAATAATGGTAAATCAAGATGCACTATCATTATTTTCTCACAACCAAAATATTTAAAGTACTTCTCTTTTATGAAACAAAATAAAATTCTGTTTATTATTATTACAAACTCAAAGACAGAAAATGACATAAAAATGAAGAAAATATTTACTTTAAAGCCATGAAGTTTTCTTTCTCTCACAAAATCGTCAATTTTACTCATTTGATGCTGATTTTTACTATTGCACCATTTGGTGGTGAAGATTACTATTAGAGATTACAAAAACCTGGCTGCTAAAAATAGATTCTTAGAAATTAATAGTGTCCCAAGGTACAACACTCTCCACTACTGTCGATCTTAAAATGGTTGAATCAAGATTTATACTACTTTCATATAAAGTAGAATGAAGTTGAAACTGATTTGTGTTGCTGTAAATTAAAGTTGTAGGAAATTGTCTTGACCACTTTTTCGCCTTACGATTCGCATATTACTTGGAAAAAGAAATTAAATCAGTCAAAATGTATCTCTCATTTAGAATAGTTTAATGCGAAATCATACTTGAGCCCTGGAATATACTATCATTTCCGTATAGTACATGGAATATTCATTACACCAGATAATCATGATTCTTACAAAAGCAGAGTTAATCTTTGATAATGCGTGTGCGAACTAAAAAAGTTTAGTACTAAAAATTAGTTCACCAAAAATATAAGTAAAGTAAATAAATAAATGAAATAAACGAAATTAAATAAATAAAATAAATAAATTCAAAAAAATAAAATAAAATAAATAAAAAAACTCAATAAAATAAATAAATAAATAAAATAAATAACTAAAGAAATAAATATTTATAATAATAGTAATAATAATAATAATAATTTCCAAAAGTATAAATATAGACAACCTAGTCATCTCTCTACACAGGGAGGTACAAATCACTGCTCCAAACCGAAAGCTCTTATCCCATAAACGATTTTTAGTGAAGCCATTCAAGGAACGAATGATGAAAGCTCATTTAGGGATCGGGGACCTTTGATGAGTCAGGGGTGCGTTCAGTCCAGCCTCCTCTGGGAACGATCGAATATCCCCTCGTTGTGTCAGTGGCCAGCATCCCGCCTTTGGTCAGCTGCACTGACGATTAGTAACCACGGGAGGAGCGCTTATTTTTTTTTGTTGAAGATATGTCTAGAGATAATATGACAAAACTGCAAATATGCGTTGGGTTCCAAATTGGAAAAAACGCTGTAAAGAATATTTTTCTCGATATTATACCAAAATTAAAGGTGATGAAAAAGCCTTGCAAAATTTTTATGTTAAAAAATATATTCAGCTTTTTTGTATGTTTACTATTTGGATAAACATTTAAAAAAAAAAATCTTAAATCAGAAGATCAGTTAATGGAAATATTATTTAGTTAGCATTAATTTTTCTTCTACTGGGGTTGCATATTGGCACCTCACCGTTTTAAGATCTAGTGCATTCCCTAGGACTGGCATCCATTCTTTTATTCAACGCCACTATTGGAGGATTCCCGTTACCATTTGAAGCTTTTTACTCTCAGTTTTCTACCAGATGGAGAACTCTGAGCTCTTACAATGAGAAATTGTACGAAGAATTAAATTTGGCTTAGACTGTCTGAGCCAAAAAGGCCCTCAAAAAGTCTTTATCGGGCCAAATAAGCATGCGATATGGACGCTGTCGATTTTCTGCACCACGTTATAACAACCCTAAAAGTGCATAAATAACAGTAAAATTACAGAGACGTATTTCGGAGTTTGGCTTATAGCCCAGAAATAGTTCTCTGTAATTCTTTTTTCTATTTGAACATATTTAACAATTGATATAACATTGTGTTAAACTATATTTTTTTTTAAATTGTTGTTGTTTCTGTAAAAGTTTTATGCGATATAATAAAGATGCGAATAATATTAAGCAAACTTCCCTTTGTTTACTAATTACAAACTTTTTTTTTAACAAAAAAAATATTTAAGTAGCAGTTTCTAATACCAATGTATACTTTTCGAAGTATTTACTAAAATATTTTAAACAAACATTTAAACATTAAGTAAGATACAGCTAAGGCAAAAATAAAGAGACATTTTGTTTATTTACGTATTTACACCGAAATAATCTCTGACTTTTGCTCCTTTCAGTAAAAGTAGTTTTTTAAATGTTTCAGCTAGACTCAATGTTAGTTTTTCAAAATAAAGTTTAAATATTTAACAAAAAGAAAACTTTTTAATTTTTTGAATAACATAAAGAGCACACAGGAATTAAAAAGCATTTTGCATAAAAAACTACAAAAATCTATATGAAAATCTTCCTGTTTTCAAGAAAAACGTTTAAAAAATTTAACTGAAGTAGTTTAAACAGATCTTCAAGCAGAGGATATCTAATATAACAATACATATTATCGGGGAATAAAATGCAAATTTTTTAAACGTAACAAGGTACGTTGTTAAAAACACGCTTCAAAGAAAAGGTAGTTCGCATTAAAATATATATCAATAACTGAAGAATACATATAAACAACAAGCGTAGTCTAATATTGAGAGCGAAGAAATGACAAATCACAGTTTATTTTTTTATAAAATTAAAGAAACAATAAGAATCCAAATAAAATTTTAAGTTTACTGAAAAGAAGTTGAAGGAGGGAAAAGGTAAAAACGCATGAATACATCGAAATGCAGCAATAACAATTTGAAAAAAAAAATAAAAAGCGAAAAATTTCAAAATATCTGCACAATCTATCAACCCAGTTAATGAAATGTAATCAAAGTGCTTCAATCTTCATAAACGAATATCATTTTGAGCAAAGTTTATGCAAGCAAGCAGTTTGTTTTGGAATGTTTATAAAAAATAAATAAATAAATAAATAAATGAAATGAAATAGAAGCATAGGAAGATATAATTAAAGATTTTTTAAAGGAAGCTCTTAGTGTATGAAACTGAGCTAGCGATAAAGGAAATTATTCTAATTAGAATGGAGTGTAAAAAAAAAGTTCATTCTTTTCTCATGAGAGTATTCTTTATTTTCAGCCTTTTATCAGCGACTACATAACTTAATTACGCTGAAAATTTTGATTTAATAAAGTCAATTAAAGGAGACATGAACTGAAAAGTTCAACTCGTATCATATTTTCTATTTTTTTTTTTTTTCGTTTCATTCTATTACAATTTTAGCCGTAAATATATTTACATATGCTTCGTCTATTTTTAGACTGTGTGCTTTGTAACTTACGTGCGGGTTCTTTTTTCTTTTTTTTTTATATAATTGTTACAAGCGCTTAATGTTTTAACTACTTTTTGGCTTTAAAACTGAGGAAAGTTAAAGAATGTCATGAAACTGTGTTCAATATTAACCAGCTTTTCTGCATACAGACACGTATATTACATCTACAGTCGGATCTCGATAACTCGAAACTTATAACTCGAAATATTTCTTTACCTCAAAGTTTTCATTGGTTCCCAAACACTTTAGAATGTTGTGGAAACTTCTCATGGCTCGAACTACCAATAACTCGAACGTTTTAGCCGGTACCTTGGGGCTTCGAGTTATCGAGAGATGACTGTATGTGGCAAAACATTAAATAGCACAGTGTTTGCAATGACTCCTATTTATTTCCACAGTCAGCAAAATTTTGCTTTAACTCAAATAATGTTATTCGTATAGTCATCAGACTATCTCTCTCTCTCATTAGAATTAATTCTAATAGAAGCTTTCGTTTCGACATTAGGAATTTTGATTTTATCTTGTCACAGTTTCTAATAAGTTCTTACAGTACCTCCCTTTCAAATTCCTAGTCTAAATTCTCTGCTGATGCTGAAGAAAGGCAAAGCAAAAGTTCTCTAATTTATATAATAAAATGTTACGGGGACCCAACGGAAATTGTTGAAATAATGCAGTTTCAGTTAACAAAAACTTAGGGCATATAGCTGTAATACTTTTTTTAAGATATCCTTCACATAACACTTGAACAAAATGATTTGTGCAATCGTCGTTGCAAATTACAAATCTCTCATAATATAGGACTACAATACTAAATAGAAACAGCTGCTTTGCACAAGACTGTCACGAAAATACAGAGAAAATAAGTATTAAAACGTGTATGTGTGTTATTACTATACAATCAATTTCCTAACCGAAGTTGTTACGTCATTTTTACAGTATTTTTTTTTTTTTTTGAAAATTTCACTATAAATTATTTACTGCTATTAATATACTTTTAAAACAGTTTTTATGCCAGAATACTGAACTCATTTCAAAAGAGTGTTGGTACAGTCTTTTTAAAGACATTCAGCAGAAATTCTTCTTTTGCAGTAAAAAAGAAGAAAAAGTTTTTATTCATTTTTTTTAACCCGCGCTGGTAAGCATGAATACTTATCTAAGGTTGATAATTGTCCGTTAGTAAATACGGATAAGAAAAAAGTCTGTCTATTCTGCCTTTCAAAACTTTTCACTCCAAATAAAAAATACTTCTGTAAACTCTTTCACAAACCTGCCTAATCGATTACTTTTTTTCTTACTATCGTAATCCCTGGATATTTATCGTCCGCTTTGGCCGCAGTGAGAACTTCTTAGCAGAAAAAGATGGGCTTGTCGCTCGGTATGTTTGGATGGGATAAGGCTTGAAGAAAAGTTTAGAAGTTTTTAAATCCACTCTATTGACAAGAGTTGAATATTGAATGAGAATAAATGCGGTTTCAGCAGATTTAATTCAAAGGTATTGAAATAAAAGTACACTTATGCTTCTTCAAATTTAAAAATGGAAAAAAAGTTCCTAAAGTTGTCCTTTCGAAAATCTAAATTGTTTAATGTACTGAGAATGAAATAGTTTAACATAATAATCGGGCTAAAAACAGCGCCCCAAAATTTAATTTCATTAGTATGAAAATTTTAAAGTTTCATCTTAAAAACGGTGACCCGAAATTGTACTTGATTTTAACCCATGGATTTTAACTACTTTCGTGACAAAACTTCTTTAATAAAAAAGCCAAATTATTACATAAACTCTTGGCTTACCGGAAAACTAACCTTTATTTATTATGAAGGTTTTTAAGATTTTTTGTACATAAGTGCAAAAAATTGCATGTCTAGAATTTAACTTTAGCACAATATAAAGTAAGTTACATATTTTTTTAAAACTTCAACATTCATAAAAAAAAAAAAAATAGTGATCCAATATCGATCTTCATTCAATGTAAAGATTTTCCACACTTTCAAACATACATAAATAACGTTCTAGAATGTGTTCTAATTTTGTTAATTAAACGCAAAGTAAAGTTTTCTGCAAAAAGTTATATACACTCCTTTTTTTTTTAGAAATGGCAACGGTATTTAGACATTATTCTTAAGTTTAAGCTATTCTATTCTTAAGCTTATCGGTTAAAGATTCCTAAAAATTCTAAGATAAATTCTTTACAAAAGAAAACTCGAAAATTAATTCGACTAATTTGGTTTTGATGTGTTTTAAGCTATCTGAATTCGAAATTGCTAAAGAAATGGAACCCAATTTCCAGGCAAATGACATTGACGTCTTACACAACAAGCCATAGTAAAATTTCTGAAATTTTATCAAATTGCCTAAACTAGTACTAATGAAATTTTCATGGCGAGACTACCCACAACCCTTTTAGTTCAGCGGTTCAATTAAATTCTTCGGAAAATCTCAATCAAGTGGTGAAAGAGGAATGGGGAATTGGGCAATTTATCGGCAGTTGTTTTCAACACCACCAGTTTTACTTCTCTCGAAGTATTAATTATAATCGTAAAAAAAACAATAAGGAAAAGTTTCAAGTATGTAGCAAGTAGAAAAGATGCATCATGAACAAAATAAAATATAAATTAAGCAGCATTATATATATATATATATATATATATATATATATATATATATATATATATATATATATATATATATATATATATATATATATATATATATATATATATATATATATATATATATATATATATATCAAATAAATAACTGTAATACAACTTTTTATTTACTTACTTATTTTTCTATTTATGCTGTCAAATATAGATGGAAAACAACATCACTCAACATAAAAGTTATGTAACCGCAATGGTACCTAAACTTTTTTTTTTCATTTGCACATATGAAGCAGTGAGAAGCAAACGGATGTAAGTGGACATTTTCAAGTTTTGAATGAAATGCGTCTGAAGATGAAGTCTTAGTTAGGCTTTCCAAAAAATGTTTTCCAAATAATGCTGTATAAGAGACTTTACCATACATTTTTTGCCGGCAGTATAAAATTAATAACTATAGGACAAAATGTCTTTTAAAATTATTATAATTAATCAATAGTTTGGGCATAAGATATTGCATGGCAGTACGTAACTAATCGTCCCTCCCACAAACCGTTGATTTTTAAATCATACAAAAAATTTGTATGGTAATGTTGTACAGTAAACATTCGATTATTCGCGGAATATGGCTGCTAGTAGTATCTCTTGCCGCAAGACAGGGGAGAAATTCATCTACCATTTGCATTTTTTACCTCCATTTTTTTATTTTTTTTATTTTACCACTTGCATCCCTTTGCTTTTTACTGCCTCATATCGCTTGTTTTCTAAATTTTATTTGGACTAACGCACTCACATGTAAGTAAATAATGGGAATTCTTGGAGCCAAGGTTGAACAAACTAGATGAGAAAAACAAAATTTGTTCTCACTTTGAAACGACTGCACTGACTGAAAAGCAACTCCATTTAAAAAATCAAAGCACAGAAAATGATTCAATTTGGGCAGCATATATTACAAAAATTGCTGACAATCAGACTGGTCATTTTGCGCGGCTGAACTGCAGCTGTGACAGCAACGCTGACCAGCTGCCAGATTTTTCTCTTCCTGACAAGTTTTCAAATGAAAATTCTGTGTTATAGTTATTGCGAGATGTGGAAAAACATGGGGGAAAATAAATATCTTATAACCTATGATAGCAGAACTGATGTGGGTGATGGAAAAATTCTGATTGGATATCTGAATTCTGTGTCAAATACTACATTAGGAAAACTACAAATGTTTAAGGTGCAGACTTCTTTTTTGCTTGCAGTGTTATCTATAATCACAATATTTGGTATAAGCACATACTGAGTCAATAAACAAGCCTAAAACAATAATATAAAAACTGGGCGTCAGTGATGAACGTGAAACCATGACAATTATCCTCCATGGTAGAAAAAAATTGCCCATCGCATTTTTTTTTTTTTTTTTTTTTTTAAGTTAACCCTCCAGCCCTAGCAGCACGACATTCAGCAGAAGCAAGTAGGACGTTTGAAGGCCGTTTCTTCTCAAACTTGCGTTCTCTCCCAATAGAATGAAATAGACCATGCGGTATTCAAATGCAAAATTTCAGCTAGCACGGAACTTTTGCTCTGCATTTCCTGGAAATTACTACACTGTTAAAAAATTTCCGGAAAATTTACGGTAATTGTTACTGGCATCCATGTTGCCAGTAACTATTACCGTAAAAATCAAATGTTACTGAAAAATTATACGGTCTCCTCGGTAGGCCACAGCAACCAATTGCTCATTTCTCCGTTGTAAATTACCGTAAAAATCAGCGATGCTGTAAGTCCACCATTTTACAGTAACAATTACCAGAAAATCTTCCTGAATTTTTAACATTGTACACGTCCGTGCTCGTGAAATTAAACTTGAACTGTACGTTTCCTATAAGAATATTTCCTATATTTGAACACTATATTATTTTGATACATTTTGATATCATATTTAACTAACTAACAAGTTTACTATCAAGCTAAATTAGTTAATAACATTTCTGTTGACTTTCATTCACTCCAAGAATTAGAAACTATTTTCATTTGATGGAACGGAATTTGCTGATTGCACGGTGACAAAAAATGCAACAAACTGTCGCTGTTTGTGTGATCTACAGCAATAAACTAAAGCCTTTTCTTCGAAAACAACATATTCTATTGCTGTTGTGTATGGAATGAACCACCATGAGATCAGTAGTCAGGATTTAAGCGATTCGGGTAGAATAAGTCCCGGATCAGAGCGGAAATCCGGATCGGATTACATCATCGAATACGAATATGGATCCAATAGTCCGTAGTCGGGTATGCCCGAGATGACATAAGATCCACTGAACACAAACGGGGAATATACTCAATAAATCTGTGGGTGTAAACTTCAAGTGATCTGATGCTTAGCAATTACGATAGGTACAGGAGACTGAAGAAAATTCCCCTCCCCTTCAGGTTCGTGTCTAGATTGGAGAGGCGGAGGTGAATGATGGCGTCATCTCTCGATGGTTAGTGCAGTTGTTTACACTCGTGTTAGAAGCCTTATACTCGTACTATGGACTTCTAAACAAAAAGCAATATTTTTCGTGGTACTGAAAAAGACGACAACAGATGAGGCGTTTAAAAAGAAAAAAAAATGTAAAAGACCAAGTAGGAAGCTGGAACAAGTAAGATTCTAACATAATGCTGATCTTTAAGCGGAATTTGAATGTGAGATGAACATTAACATGTCACACAAAGTTGTAAAATAAAATGCACACACCTTCCTCACCGAAGGAAATTTATAGGATATAAGACCTCACATCCAATGGCATCTTTTAAAACAATTACAGATTTTGGATTGAAATCGTACACTTTGAGTTTAAGGAGCTCTTAATCATAAGCTTCGTTCAAGGGCTTTTACTGCCGCACAGTGTTTCGATAAGTACAAGCTAGGTGGACAAAAATCATGTTCGAAATTCTAAACTTTGTTATTGGGATAATGCAAACAATAAACCAAAACATGATACTTAGTTATTTGTTTATGTCTAACTCCCTTCCGTCACATCAGTAATAGGCTTCAAATGTACGTATCCGTTTGTAATCGAATAAATCAGTTGAGTTCCAGATATCATTTCATCACACAAAGTTAAAGTGTTCCTAATTTCATATGATTTTATTGTTCAAGATGGATGTTTTTTATACTAGTTAGTGCTTTTTTCCCTAATTTAATTAATCTATCTAATAGTTAAACAACATTTTAAGAAATTTTAAACATCAACGACGGATTTTTTTGCCTGTTTCAAAACTTTCAAGTGTTGGCAATGACTTGTACACATTTATACCCGGGCTAAAATTTCTGTATATAGAAGCTACAGCTTTCCTATTTATAATAAGACGTATTATAGTCAGCACACTCGAATACAACGTATTTTTTTTCAACCCAAAGCTTTGAATGCTTGAATAATTCTTCAAAGAAATCCCTACTCGAAAGAAAGTATTCTAGAGAAAAAAAATATGTTGTACTAGAGTGTGCTGACTATAATACGCCTTATTAACAATAGGAAAAGTGCAGCTATTATAAACAGAAAATTTGGCACGGGTACAAATGGGTAAAATCATTACCATCACTTGAAAGGTTTTAACCTCCGTCGTTTATCTTCAAATGTTTTTTAATATTGTTTAATTATCAGATAGAGCAATTAAATTAGGGAAAACGGCACTTACCAGTGTAAATAATATCTATCTTAAACAATTAAATCATGTGAATTAAGGAGCACTTTAATTTTGTGTCATGAAATGAATTCTGAACTTGACTTTTATCCAGCTAGCTTGTATTAATTGATGCACTGTGTGTGCCGTGCTAAGCGCAAAAGTCGTATCTGGACCGAGATCAAAATGAGAAATCGCTATTCAAAGTATTGCGCCTCCATGTATTTGATTCAGATGCAACCATTTCAGATTAAAAAAAAAAAAAAAACTTCTCAGCGACAAATGACCATAGATCATTATAGTTAAATGAAAAATGTGACAAATAACCACTTGGTGACCATAACTCAATTTTGATAAAAAGTGTAGATGTGACTTTTGTGCTTAACACAGCAGTTTTGTCTTTAGAGCTTTGACAAACACTTACATACTTAGTCTAAATTCCGTCTAATGAGTAAAAATTCCCTTAAAATAAAAAAATGAGACAACAGTACAATGGAATCTTGAAAAGAAATAAAACAGTGAATGATCATTTTTTCACTTTCCAGTTTTTTCTTGAGAAACATTTAACTCAAGACTTCATTCAGAGATATACTCGATCTTGTCCATATACTGCCATGGACCGGTAAACATCAATATCTGCAAAAATGAGTTTTCGAGATATTTGGAAAAAAAAAAAAAACGCGTTTTGGATTCAACAGGGAAATATTGGAACTAAACGTTTTTTTTTCGCTCTTATATTTTTTATTGGAAACCATATAAGCAAGCTTGTGCAATACTGCTAACGTAAAATAGGTGACAGAAAAAGATGAAAAATGAAAAAAAAATCCATTGTTTCCTTTCTAAATATTTTAATAAGTACAATTTATATTTTCCTAAAAGGAACATTGGATTAATTAAGAGGAATCTTAACAAAGCGGATGGACATTTATATTTCTGGATTCAGAATATTGATATGGTTTGGCTGAAGTTGATGAGCAATAAGGGCAAAAAATTGAGCTTTGGAAACATTTAAAAGACAACCTAATTCAAGCCAGAGACAAGATGAACGGATGTTTCGTTTTATTTGTGCATCTCCAGTAAGGGATCCGTCATCATAAAGGGGGATTTCAATTTTCCGGGTACTGATTGGAATATTTTTTATCCCAGTAATGGCAGAGAAGATTTTTAAAAGTAATTGGCGACTATTTCTCAGATCAAATTGTAACTCAGGGGACTCGAGAAGAGACGATTTTGGATCTAGTTTTCTGTGACGTAGGAAGTTCTGTTCAGGGGTTGTGTGCAGGGGATCATATTGGAGATAGTGATCATAACAGCATTAGGTTCTGGATTGAATTTGAAGTGTACAAAGTTGAAAATTTTATGCTTGTGCCCAATTTCAGAAACACTGATTTTGTTGCACTTAGGCAGAGCTTGAAAGAGGTTTTTCGTCAGGATTGGAAAATAGTGACGTAGTTCAGCAGTGGGCGGAATTTTAGGAAAAACTGGCTAAATTGGTTGGGGATTATGTTCCATTTAGGAGAAAAGGTGTTATCACTAAAATTTGGCCCATGTGGTTCTCCAGGAAGATTAAAGAAGCTCTAAATTATAAGCAAGAGGCTTTTCGTCAGTTTAAGAAAACTGGTCAGAGTGCAGATAGGTTCCAGTATTGTAATGCAAGATGAAATTTTAAGTATTTGGTACGGATTCGGAAAAGGGAATGGGAGCAAAGTCTAGCAGATAACATTGATGAGTATCCTAAAAGATTTTTTGCTTACGCTAATTCTGGGAAAGCTCGAAATAGAAAAATTGGGCCATTGGGTGATGAGCATGGAAATTTATTCCAAAACGAGAGGGATATTGCAAATGTTCTTAATAACATTTTTTTTCAGTGTGTTTAACGATAATTGTACCTCAACAGTTGACACTAGCAAGACACAAGCTATTATACAGTTTGAGGATCTTGTATTTTCCAGGAAGGTGGTTCTATTCCATTTGAAAAAAAATTAAAGCAACTAAAGCTCCGGGACCAGATAATATTTATCCAAAAATTTTAGTGGAATACGCAGAGGAATAAGTGGATGTTATTTTAAATATTTGCAATGCTTCTTATAACTCAAGGACCGTGCCAGAAGACAGGAAACTGGCTAACATAACGCCGCTCTTCAAGAAAGGGTCTAAAGGTAATGCTGGGAATTATAGGCCTGTAAGTCTGACTTCAGTGGTTTGTAAGATTTTCGAAACTTTAATCAGAATTAATGTTATGAATTTCTTAAAGACTGTCTTAAAGACTAATAGTCTGTTGACTAGTTTGCAGTATGGGTTCAGGAAAGGTAAACCGACTAATTTATTGCATTTCTACGACAAGGTTACCTTGGCTTTAGATAACAACAAGTGTGTGGATGTTGTTTATATTGATTTTTAAGCAGCAAGTGCTACACTTAGGTCATGGAAATAAGCGTACGAGTTATCGTTTACAGGGTTCAGTCATTAGTCAGGCAATAAATGTTATTTATCTGGGTATCTTAATTAATCAGGACTTCAAGTTAAGTCAACAGTGCAACATTGCAAGTAACGAAGCCAACAGAATGCTTTGATTTATTAATAGATCTATATCAAACAAATCTAAGAAGGTTCTCCTGTCTTTATATAGGAGTTTAGTAAGGCCCCATTTGGAGTATGCTATGCAGTTTTGGTCGCATTATCTGAGGAAAGATATTTGTATATCGGAAAGGGTTCAAAGACGGGACCAGTAAAGGGACTTTCAGAGTTAGATTATGATACTTGACTTAATAGGCTTGATATGTATAGCCTGGAGAAAAGAAGGGTCAGGGGGGACATGATTCCGTTTCTTAAATTTATCAAAATGAATGAAGTTAATGGATTAAATTTTTGCACCGAAAGTAGGACGAGGGTCATTATTTTAAGCTATTCAAATCTCAGACTAACCTGGAAATAAGGAAAAACTACTACTTTAGTAGGGTTGTGGGCACTTGGAACAGCTTGTCGGAAGAGGTGGTAATTAGCAAGGGGGTAGATAGCTTTAAAAGGACCATTGATCTTCATTGGGGACTACTAAATTGACTAGGATCAGCCTTGCTGGGCCAAGAGCCTGTTGCTGGGCGGCACATTTGTATTTGTATACAAATGGAGAAGCGGCAGGGGTACAGCGCGAGGGCAGAGAAACCCTTATAATAAAATTTGTTTTAAGCCATACTGCCGACCCTAGTGTGGTACTATGTGTAGACGTAATTGCTCTTATGACCGAAATTTCGCAAGAGAAACTTTTGGTTTTTTTATGAACACGTACACTCCCAGAAAATATTCTGGCTGATCTAGTGAGTAATACAGATGCTTAGCATGGAGGTACGCCTGTTAAAGAGCTCCTGTTTTCAATCTGTATTGAAAATCCTGATAGAGAAATATTTGTACGCTTAATGACCGTTAGTCCCGAAAACCCCCAATTCGAAGATTCTGGCCCATTAAAACTACTCACTCCCTATATCTCTTAGAAGAAAATTTCAACTGATCTAATGAGTAGAAATAAAACAAAAAAATAAATAAATAAATAAAACAAATGATTTTGTTTGCCATCTGACCTAAATCAACATTTCAAATTATAATACTTAACAAAAAATCTTCTTTCAAAATTTCATTTCCTCTAAGAAATTAACAGTAAGTTCCAAACACTAATTTTTATTTACACGTGTTTGAAATGTAGCGAAACAAAGCTTAAATAGAACTACGTAAAAGTAATCGAGATGGGAGTTAAATACACCAACCACCAAATGAAAATTTAATGTTACCAAACAAAGTCTAAATTACCATCGAGGGAATAAACTAAAACCGAAACGACTCCTTAATCAACGAGTAACATGGTACAGAGAAAAAAAGAAGAAAAATCTTATGTTCTTGACCGCTAAGAAAATTGCTAAATAAAACGAGGTTCGGTCGGTTTCCCCCACAATATTGGACCTTTCCATAGCTGCAACGAGAGCCTTAAGTGTTCCGTCTATGTCTCTTTTTCCCGCTTAATTAAGAGGACGGAAAAGGGAATTGATCCCGTCATTTGACGGAAAGGTACGTTATTCAATCTCCGAACACGATAAAGGCGGGGGCCTGGAGAATTGATTCTCGTAGTTTTCCCCTACTTTTTTCCCCATTTGACTTCGCTCTGTTCATTTATTCGTCTCTCCAGAATTATCTTTTAATCATCGGAGGTCCTTGTTTGAGCAATCGCGTCGCTTCCGAGATCACGTGACAGGTGTAGAAAGTTTGAAAAGTAGTTCAAAGCTTTTAAAAATACCGTATTATTGGTTGCCTTCAGTATGAAATTAATAAATATAGAACAAAAATGTATTTTAAAATTATTATAATTAATCAATGAATTGGGCATACGATACCGCATGGCAATACGTAACTAATCGTCCATCGAACAATCCATTGATATTTAAATCATACAATAAATTTTTACGGTAATGTAGTACAGTAAACTCCCGATTATCAACGGAATAGAGTTTCACGATAATCGCGGATAAGCGAAAAACGCGGCTAATCCAAATAATAGGTAAATAACAATATTAAGTGTATATAATAACTATAAATATTAAGAACACTCGCACATACATTTAAATTATAACTAAAACCATTGCTACTTTTCATCTATTAACATTGAATGTAAAAAATGTGTAAAATCTAAAAGCGAACAATATTACAATCATAAGTTTAAAAGAAAAAAAATAAATAAATTGTGAAAAGACCCGCGGATAATCTGAATGCCGATAATCGGTAGTTTACGCTGTATACAGGATGTCATACAAATACTCGCATCAAAATTGTAAGAGATTTGGTGCTGCGATTATTGGTGCAATGTGATGAACGAGAACCCGGATTTAGCGAGGAAATCAGAAGTACTTGGTTGGTAAAATGTTAAGTCTATGAGAGCATAACTCACTTTTAAAGTGCAAACCCCGCTTAAAACGAGCAATATTCTTGTGATTCATAAAATTTTTGTTGACGTCCAGCTCAGCTTAGTCTTTTCTTTTTCTTTCGTAAATTTTCTTTAACATTCCAAAGTCAACCAAAGTTAGTGAAAAATTTTGAGAATAAGTGATGACAGCACTTTAATTAATTTTTGGATTAAAGAAACATTTAAAAATTACTTATGCCTGTTTATGTATATTCCTAAAAAACAATGACATAAGAAAGAGACATTCGAGTAGTTCAAAGCAAAGTAAACAACTTCTTTGGAACTGTACAATGATTAAAAACGAGAAAAAAAAGCAACTATGATGTTTTTTTGTGATTTTTTTTGCGAACTGGTTTTTTACGAGCACTCGGTTATAGCAGCAAATATCGCGGTCCCTTTGTACTCTTTATAAGCGAGTTCCACTGTATATGGTTTGACTACTTCTGATACACGAAATTATTAGCTCCTACCAGACAGTCTTGAACGAAAAACCTCTGCTAAGAATTTATTCATGTAAGGAAAAAAAAAACATCCGTTACGTAAGACGAATACCGTCCAGATTCCTTAATCTCAAGTAATTGGATACTCATGCGGAAGAAACTAAAAGTGACTCTCCAAATTGAGGTAAGCCAGCATTTCTACTTTTTAGCCAATTTGACAGGAAGAACTTCCACTTTAAACAGGGATTTCGGTTCATTGGAGAATATTGCAGGGTTTTTAGATTGAAAGATAATGTTTGGAAAGAACTTCGAATGGGGGGAAAGTGCGTCTTTAGGGACATTGTTTTATGAGGAGAAAGATCAAAAAGTATTGTCACTAAAAAAAATTACATTTTTTGAAAAAATTGCTTTTAATTTGGATTATTGAACGGAAATAATGCGCTTGTATACAATGGAAAAATAGTTCGTTTGTACCACGGAACAGTGCTGCATGAATTTTGTTTTGAACTTGTAACTGGAATATGTATGAGATGTTTGAAGTCGGTATTATTTTGCACAAAGAAAACGTTCCCTGATACAGTTTTCACCACTTTATATAATTTTATTGATAGCCTTTTTAAAAATTACTACTTCGTATTGCTTGAGAGGCATTTTAAAAAATCAAATTTAGGACCTGCTTTGAAATAGTCAAAATATTTTACACTAGTCTGTCTCTAGCAAATACAGTGGCTCCCAAAAGTGTTCGTACACCTTGAAATTTTGTAGTAAAACCAAAATAACGCAAAACTGAATTCGAATATGAAGTCCAATTTTTTTTCATACCATTCCTATGCCATTCTGAATAAAACTCAATAGTTTTTTCAAAATATTTCCAGATTTTATTTTTGAAATTTGTCAAAAAACGAAGAGAAAGAGAAAAAATGCGTCACAAAAGGCATCGTACACTGAAATATTTTCGAATAAATTCATGATTAAAATTATCATATGTGGGTTTTTTTTATTATTTTTGCATTGTAATGACACTGTAAAGTCATTTGCCGTTAATTTTTTTGTCTATTTATTCCCTAATATTCTGCTTATTATTTTTAAATGACATGTATGCGTAGAAACCAACAAACACAATTCGAAATTTGATTTTTTTCTCTCACAGTAGCCATAAATTTGTTTGAAATGTCTTTAAATTAGGTAATTTATACCATTCGATAGTGAAGTGCTTGATAAAATGCTTTAAAGACAAGAATCGGATCGAAAACAAGATGAGAAAAGGTCAACTGGCAAAGTTAACAATGCGTGATCGGAGGTTTACAGTTAAAAAAATTATGAAAAATACACATTTAAGTGCTGAAAAAGTTTCTGCAGAATTGAATGAAACATTTTACGTTTAATTTTCATCTAAAATTGTTCGCCAAGTTCTCTGATTAGCTGGATTAAAAAGGGACCTCTTCCCGCAGAAATTTTCTTGTTCGTCCGAAAAACAGTAAGCTTGCGCTTTCCGTCGTAATATCAATGATAAATAAGCTCAAAACGTTTTGAAACAACGTCTTACTTATAGATGAAAACAAATTCAACATTTTGGCTTAAATTGTTGTATAATTGCACATAGAAGAAAAAATGAGGAATTTAATCTTAAGAACTTAGTTGGATCATTTAATCAGAACGGTGAAGGTGTTCTTGTGTGAGGGTGCATAATAGCATCAGGACTTGGAAATTTGGAATTTTTTGATAAAATAATGAATCATGCTGTTTATTTAAATATTTTAAAAAACAATTTTAAACTATTAGCCCAAAATTTGGTAATCGGAAACAACTTTGTTTTTTATCAAGATAACGATAAGAAGCACACGTTTGCGTTTGGTGCCTCAAAAATTGTCCTTAAACTAAGAAATATCTCCTCAATCGCCAGATTTAAACTTAATGGAAGATATTTGGAGATATCTGGTATCTAGATCACGAAAATACACCATTGAAACGAAAAGCGAACTAGAAACAGTAAGACTCGAAGTGCGGCTGAATACTTACTCAGAAATTGCACAAAAAAAGAAAGAAAAAACAATGAAATCTATTCCCAGACGTTTAAAAGCTGTTGTTGATACTGCATCATATTCTACTAAATAATAACTTTGTAAAAAGTTAGATTATTTACTAATTTTTTGACATTTTTTCAAAGTGTACGAAGACTTTTGTGAGATAAAATTTCCGACACTTTTTGGTTTTTGTTTTTTTTTTAAATTATGTTTTTAATGTTTTATTAAAAATTTTCATGTAGTTTTGTTGAAAACATATCATAGATCTTATAATAAAATACCTATTTCGAAATATTAATTCTAACCACTGGATAATGTCCTATTTCATTGGAAGTCGTAGGTGTACGAACACTTTTGGGAGCCACTGTATATCTACAGGGTGTCCCAAAAGGTCGTTTACAAACTTCACATGCTGATCTGTCATATCATGATGAACAAGATTTACATAGGAACATGTGTTCGCAAACGCAATGCTGGCGTACTACATGACACAAAGTCAGACACTAACGGAAGCACAACATGTCGCATATCTATTTCACAAAGACGGTTTTACACAACATTTTAATTTTTAATGAAAGCTTAAAGCAAATGCTAAAATTTGCGTCCCACCAGCTCTCATAATCACGTTTCAACAACAACGCAGCGATCGGTGAAATCTTGTAAGAATGGATCGTTATTACGACGGTTGGTGCTTTGTCGTTGCGACGCGTGTATGACAGCTAATGGTAGCAAATTTCAACAACAGCTATAAGCCTTCCTTGAAGCTAAAATGTTGTGTAAAATCTTTCTCTGTGTAATAAATATGCGACATGGTGTGCATGCGATAGTGTCTGACTTTGTGTGCATGTAGTGCGCCAGCATTGTGTTTGCAAACGTATGTTACTATGTAAATCTTGATCATCATGATATGACAAACCAGCATGTTAAGTTTGTAAACTGCTTTTTGGGTCACCCTGTATATTGACGCAACCATATAGATAGGCACTGCTTAGAATCCTTCGTCTCTCTCAGCGGCACCCACTTTGTGAACTTCTGTTGTAGTGATTGGATTCTTGAAATACAGTTTATTGTCAGAAACTTCTGGCTCAAGACACAGGCTCAAATTGCTCTGATCAATGATTGTGTTACTGCTGCATAATGAATGTAATACACAATAATGTCCAATTTTTCCTTTATCTCTTCATCCTCTCCTTAATATTCTACACACATGTGTGATAAAATTCTAAATGCATTTCAGGCTTTTCAATTTAAGAGTTTCCCGAGTCTCGATTGTGGGTATGTTCAGTTTACAGAGAGTCAATAATTGAAACGGGTTAGAAACAGTGCCTGTATTAGTGGAAAGTTCCTGAACTATTTGAAAAAAATCCTAACACCAAGAAAGACTTGTGCTGGATAAACGAAATTTGGTAGAAATGTTTATACATCTGAAAGATGATATCGATTCAAATTTCGCGCATAAGTGTGGCGCTGGTAGCGTCATTCAGAACTTGCAAGCTAGGGTTGTTTGAAATGCGCGCAATAAAGTTCGTGAGCGTTATTGAGCAATCACGATTGCTTATTGTTCTCACTTGACCGTCTTTGATGTTTGGTTCCTTTTTCAGCTTGGATCAGGGACACCAGCCCCACCGGCCTCTGCGGGTGCGGCTCCGAGCACTGCCTCTTGGGATCCGTTTCTCTTGGTCGATGGCGTCCATGTCCTACACACACGCACACCCACACGCACATATACACACACACACACGTTCACACATACACACACACACGCTCATACACAAGCCTTTACACACATAGACTACACACACTCCTACGTGCATACACATACACACCTATGTGCATACACACACACACACACAACTACACACCCGTAACCACCCAGGAGGTGGGGCAGGCTTGGGGGACAGGAGCCGCTTCTGGAAACAATAGCCCCCAATGAGCAAACTCCTGTTGCGTCATTGCGAAAAACATAATTTGAATTCAAAGTTTCAGAATTCAAATTTATTTAGAAAATTCAAAAGTTAAGTTTTTTTAAATTTTTTTTCTGTAAAATTTGACGTACCGAGTTGATGAAAGCTAAGAATACCTTTAAGAAGACGAAGAAGCCATTATCAACAGCTCAACGAGTTTGATTACGGCTGTGTAATAGAGCTACGAGACGGAGGATTTTCTTTTCGCGATATTGCTTAAAGACTTGGCCGGAATGTATCCATTGTGTTTGATTGTTGGGAGCAGTGGTTAAGGGATGTTTCTGCCTCAAGAAGACCGGGTTCCAGGCAGCCACGTGGCACTACTGACGACCGTCATATTTGGCGTGCAGTTGTGGCGCATCGTACTGCTTCTACTGCTTAAATTTGAGCTAAGGTTGGTGATACAACGAACTGTCAAAAATCAATTAATTCACAGATCGGTCCAAACCTGGCACACTATAACGTGTTTTCATCTGACGCCAAAACAATGCCGTTTGCCAGTGGTGTCAAGCCAGAGCTCATTAGAAGACGGAGTGGAGATCCGTTGCGTTTTCTGATGAAACAGATTTTGCCCTGGTGCCAGTGATAGACGTGTTCTGGTTATATGGAGGCCAGGGAAGGCCAACAATCAAACTGTCTGTAGCCAAGATTCACTGGACTCACATCTGGAGTCATAGCCTAAGGAGCTCTTTCCCGTGACAGCGGGGGCACTCTAATGGCTATTACAAGCACACTGACTGAAAATTTGTACGTCAGTCTGGTATTTTATCCTGTATAGTATTGCTGTTGATGAACAAGACTCAAGTAGAAGTTTTCCGACAAGATAACTGTCGTTCTCACACCGCTGTTCTAACGTAACGTGCTCTACAGAGACTTTGGCCTGAGAGATCACCAGATCTGTCCCCAATTCTGCACGTGTGGAATATCATAAAAGCATACATCCAACAGCATCAAAATGGCAATTCAATTTTGAAATTCATTTTCTTGAGCCTAAACTATCCAGTGTTCTTGAAAATTTAACCAATTAAACATGTGAACTAGACAAAAGCTTAGTCCAAATTTCACTACTCTGCAATGTTTTTTTCTTTTGGTGTTGAGATTTTTTTCCCCGTCAGTGTATTTTCTGCCTGTTCAGAATACAGAGAAGTAATTCCATTTTAAGTCTACGGAGCTTCTACGGGACGAACAAAAGGGCTTCAGAACCTTGGGTATTCACATTAGGGGGTGTTTATAAAGAGAGTCTATTGCATTACACAACGGCAAAAAAGAACACAGTGCCTGAAACTACCTTGTGCAGCACGTATATTGATTATTTCACTGCCTTAATTTATATCACATGAAGTCATGCATCGTCATAATCAGTTCAAGTCGCCACAGTAGTAACTTTCAATTTTCATTAACTTCTTACCCTGTTTACACAAATGTACAGTGCTTCTATAAAAAAGAAGGAAAAATGGGGAGGGGTAATAGTGTAACTTTTGCGCAATCCTCAACCGTAATCAAACCAACGAATATATCTGATATTTCTGTTTCTGCAAGCTACACTCCAAGTGACGTCACAAGACACGTCTTTTGCCGGAAAAGTAAAAATTGAAGGCTGTTAAAAGTAGCTATTTAGTGTGAAAAATGAAAGTTCCTTTTTTTTCTTTTCATTCTATTCTTCATTTTTTTATGAATTCTCAGTGCATTCGACTAGTAAAAGGATCCAATTTAATAGATGGAGACGAATTAATTCTGTATTCCTGTATTGAAATTCTGAGCACTTGCATAAAGTTGATGATAGTTCAATTTTCTTCCAGTAGATGGAACTTTTCAGGACATGCTTTGAAATGCATTTGCATATGAATATCGTGTTTTGCTCGAAGTCGTCCAAAACAGGATTTTATTTTTATGGAAAAAAGAAAAGCTCTTGAAAGAAACAGCTCGAGGGGAAAATATGTTTTTATCGAATGAATACTCGCTCAATGGCAGTGAATTTGACGTTGGATATAATCGGTTTTATTTTCATGCAAAAGATATTCTTTTCTTATCCTGAATTTCGAACGAATTTTATTTCGAAAAGATCCTTAGATTTTAGACAGATATCCTGTTTCTGACGTGTTGTTTTACGAAACCAATATATGCTATAGAGATGAGCTCAACATTAGGTTACTTTTTAATGACATGAGCACTATTTTGTGGAAAATTTAGCTTAGCTCAAACTATTTAATGTGAGCAAAACTAAAACAAAAATTAGCAATCTGAACGTATAAGTTATTTTTTACAAGTTACGGTTGGCTGAAAAAATTAAGGATTAAAAAATAATGAAAAAAAATGTTTTAAAATGGAATTTGTTTTAATTTATTTTTATTTATTTGATTTTTTACTAATTTAATACTTTTTTTATTTTTTTAGCTTTTGAACTGAAGTACCAATTTTTTCAAACGCTTTGGAATTTTTAATGAAAAATCTGCTTGAGTTAAGCCTTGAAAAAAACATGAATAAATTGCAGCCGATTTGTTACTAAAACGACGAAAATTTTGTTCTTTAAATAAATATTAAAATCAACCATCGTCATGATAGTCTGAAAAATGAGAGCAACATCAATTTTGGTCAAGTGAGGATAGTAAGCAATTTGTGATTGCTCAAAAAAAAACATAGTTTTTACAAGCAAATTGCTTGCGTTAAAAATAAAAAAATGTTACAAAAATCATTTTTAAAATGATTTTTTAAACATCCTTAAAATGAAAAAAATGATGTAAAATTGTTTACTAAAACTTAAAAAGTGTAACAATGACTAAAAATTAAAAATAGTTCCTTGTAAAGATACAGATGGCCAAAAATTGGAGAAGTGAACTCAAGTTCTTGTTTTGTAATCTAAGTTGGGACATACAGCTCTGCCGTGGGAAGGTAAAGTGCAGTAAAGCACATTTTTCATTTTCTTGCATTTTTTTTCATGTATTTTATTTTAGCTTTTCTGATCAAGCTGATTAATTTCGTTTCCGCAGAAAATAAATCCAGGGGAAAAAACCGCTTTTGCAACATATCCAGCTATACAGTGGACTGTCTCTATTGCACTTTTTAAAAAAATATGTAAGGTTTCCAGTATTAATGGGGGTAACGTTACACAAAATTCTGAAGTGTGTAGCATCATTGTTTTAGAAACTCAAATTGTTGGAAGAGCCTTGCACTATAATAATTGCAATAGAGTTCAAAGCGCATGCGTAAAGATCAGAATTGGCGCAGAGCAGGTAAACTCTTATTAGCGGAACGTAAACCAACCTCGGTAGCCCAGCGGTAAAAGTTCGTGCTTTGCGAATCTGAGATCCCCGTTCTGCGTTCAGACACCACTCAGGTCGTTTCCTCTCTTAGCGCAATAAAAATGTCTTGTTTGTATACGTACAATAGTTTACGTACACAAAATACGTACACAAAAACTTGTAACGTACAATAGTATATTAAAATAATTAACTATTGTACGTTAAAATAATTGGTGTGTATTGGTTGTTAAAAAGCATGAACTTAAAAAATCGTTCAAGAAAGTCAGATGAAATAGCTTAATTTTTGGTATTGTATAACCTTTCAAGCAGTTTCTCTGCTAGCATACAGAAAATTCTGATGTAACTTTGCGCAGAAATTAGTGAGACGTTACACTATAGTTACATTGCCGTGGTGTAACCTTCCACAAGCGATGTGTAACTTTACACCAGTTATATCAGTTAAGTTACTCAAGAGCAGTGGAAGCAGCTACACTGTTAAAAATTTTCCGGAAAATTTACGGTAATTGTTACTGGCCTTCATGTTGCCAGTAACTGTTACCGTAAAAATCCAATGTTACTGTAAAATTTTACGGTTTACTCGGTAGGCCGCTGCAACCAATTGGAGCTGCGATCGCTTATTTTCCCGGTATAAATTACCGTAAAAATCAGCGATGTGTTAAGTCCCCCATTTTACAGTAACAATTACCAGAAAATCTTTCGGAATTTTTAACAGTGTAAGCTACCTTTCATTTTATGGGGAGTAAGGTTACACTTTTTTTTTTGCAGTGTGAATATTCCGTAATGTTAACAACCACACATCTTTGACTTTTAATCATATTTCAATCTATGTTCAAATCCAATGAAACTTATCCAGAAAGTCTGAAGACCAAGTCGGAAAATTCTCTGAATTTTGAACACCTGTGCGTTACACATCATCATACATGCTCACACTGGAAAAGTGTATAATGTTTTGCATGCAATATTAGGCAGTTTGTCTCATGTGAAAATAATTTTTCACGTAACTTCAAAATTAAAAAAAAAAAAAAATATTTGCATCTCAGCTGTGAATTGTTTAAAATTTAAAATCTCAGGAATATGATATGATGATATGAGGAAAAATTCATTATTTATATTTTTATATTAATTTCACTGAATTTTATGCAAAAAGTCTGGAGACCAAGTCTGAAAATTCTCTGAATTTTGAACATCTTGTGTTACACATCATCATACATACTCACATTGAAAAGCGTATAATGTTATGCATGCAATATAAAGCAATTTTTCTCATGTGAAAATAATTTTTCACGTAACTTTAAAAAAAAAATCCATTTTCTCACCTCAGCTGTGAATTATTTAAAATTTAAAACCTCAGGAATATGATATAAGGAAAAATTCATTATTTGTATTAATTTCATTGAATTTTATCCCAAAAATCTGGAGAATAAGTCTGAAAATTCTCTGAATTTTAAACACCTGTGTGTTACACATCATCATACACACTCACACTGAAAAAGTTCATTATGTTTTGCATGCAATATAAAGCAGTTTGTCTCACGTGAAAATAATTTTTCACGTCACTTCAAAAAAAAAATCCATTTTCTCACCTCAGCTGTGAATCATTTAAAATTTAAAACCTCAGGAATATGATATGAGGAAAAAGTGAAAGAAAAATCCCTCCCCGTCCATACTCGCATCCATCATATAAAGGCATTCAAGCGCTTTGAAGCTAAAGGGAAAAGATGCCGAAGGAAACACTATTTCTCCTCAAAAAGTTTAGGGATTTTTTCCCCTCTCCTTCCCCTTCCGTTACCAAGACTTTAATCAATCATCGCCAGAGAAGTTGATGGCAGGTAGAGGGAATGAGTCTGAGGAGGAGGGATAAATGTAAACACACTTACCCGTTAATTGAGTCTGGTGAAGAAATCCTCTCAGTTTATTTTCTCCTGGTTATCGTTGTTTGCGGTAAATGATTAGTTGATGATTTGTTGGAAAGAGTTATGGTTGTGTACACTGAGGCTTTTCGGATGCATTCTGAATGTTTTCCACTTACCTTGGCATTCTTAGCTGTTAAGTGAGGTGAACTAAATGTGTTTTTATTTTCTCATTTCATTGGTTTCTGAACAAAGAATTTGTTTTTGGGTTTTATCCTGAACTTGTTGTTTGTTTCATGAAGCATTTTCATAATTATATCTGCATTAGTTCCAATGGCACTTATTTATGCCTTTTTAATACGTTCTCAACATACTTCATGGTAACATACAATGGCACAACGACGGTTTTCTTGCATTTTGCTACAACAACTTGCATATGTGGGAGTGAGAAGCAAAGTGGATATTTTCAAATTTCGAGTAAAACGCGTTTAAAGATAAGGTCCTAGGTAGGCTTTAATTGATTTTTTTTTCCTAAATCATGCTGTATAAAAGCGCCTACCATGACTACTAGTACTATCTTTCTCCCCAAGACGAAGGAGAGGTTCACCTATCATTTGAACTGCTTATCTCCAAATTTTTAATTTTACCACTTACATTCCTTTGCTTCTCACTACCTCATATGGATCCCGATTCAGCACTAACGGCTTATCCACGATGCAGAAATATTTACGTCCCATAACATCTCAGTCCACTTGAAGCAGTTCTTAAGCATCACATGCAAGATAATGTTGCAACATAGGACAAACGTGTTGCCACATGAACGTGCGTCGTATGACCGATGAAACACACATCGAACATCTGTTAACCGTGTAGTACACAAACATTGAATCTATTGCTTCATTCAATCATTAGTCCTAATTGCACATTGCTTATGTAAAACTTACTGGAATACCCAGTTTTGATAACTAGTAAATCAACAGCCAAAATACAGAGCGCGCAATACACCTCGAACGTAGTGCTGCTGCCGGTAAATCGTCTTTTCGCAGTTACATAATTTCATGTAATGCTCCTACTTCAAATAGTGACACTGATTTTATATTAGCATTTTTTTTGAGCACTCACGATTGCTTATTGCTTTCATTTGACTGTTTTGATGTGCTATCATTTTATTTTCCCGCCAGCACCCTCTGCAACACCACTGTCGACCGGCCGCATCACGATGCTGCTCCTATAGCGAAGTCAATATCCTACACTTACACGCATACATACACGCACGTACAAACAAACACATACACACATACACAAACACATATACACACACACGCATATATACAGACACCTACACATACACACACACCTACACACAACTACCCACACACTCATGCCTGCACATAGACACAAACACATATGCCTACACAGACATACACATCCCCCCTACCACAAACACTCATACACACAACTACCCACACACTCATACCTGCACACAGACACAAACACACATACCTACATACACACACACACACACGCTGCCTACACAGACATACACATCCCCCCTACCACAAACACTCATACACACAACTACCCACACACTCATACCTGCACACAGACACAAACACACACACACACACACACACACTGGTGATTGCGAAAAATATAATTTGAATTCCAGACGTCAAAATTCAAATTAATTTTTATTTTTTTATTATTATTTTTATTTTATTTTTTTCTTTTTGCTTCATGGCACCATTCATTCTTTTAAAGCACATATGAGGCCTGAAGATTACAAAAAGGATTGTTCTAAAATTGCACCATGGATTGGATGACTATATCTTATTGTCGGTCAATGCATTTTATTTATCTGACAAGAAAAAATTAACTCATTACGCATATTTGAACTCCTTGTTTTTTACCTTTTAAATAACTTTTGAGAAACAAAAATATTTCGTGCAGGGTTTTAATCATTTTCTATGCATTAAATGGCTACAAGAATACTTTTTAATATTATTTCATAATTTGATTGTGAGAGCATAAATGTTTCTTTATGGAGGTTTAATGCATCGCACATTGAGATGACATGGTGGAAATGTTCACCATTATATTTTTATTAAAAGTAGTTAAAAATAAAACTATTAATTAGGCCCAATTTTTTTAAAAGCCCGTTAAGGGTCTTTTATTAATTCGAAAATAATGACTTTTTATTCCGATAAACGAAACGATAATTGGAAATTAGGCGAGAAGTAGATTCAATAAAGAATCTAATTAAAATTCGCACTTTTTTCATTCGAAGATGAAGACAAAAATACTTAAAAAGAAACCCTTTTTTATTGCAATTAAATGGGTTAATGTTACTTTTTTAAAAACTCGCATCGATTAAATGCTATTTATTTAATAGAAAGCAATATGATTATATTATCATATGAAAATAACTTAATATAAAATGATTTTTAAGAAACATAACACTCTCAGCAGTGAAAATGAGCGCAAGCTTGAAAAATAAACACACTCCAAGCTCGCATTGCTTTTTTAGCACTGCGTAAGTGATCATTCATTTGAATGATGCATCTCAGCATTTCAAAATTGAAACAAAAGAAGTGTACTATATTATAAACTGAAAAGTAAATGATCCGTATATTATAGAGTAAAGCACGTTGGAGTAAAAGAAAACCTTTCAAAATTTGTTTCGTATTTAAAAAAAAAACATTGTATTTTGCAAAAAAAAAAAAAACCATTACAAGTAGAAAAAAAATCGTGATAAATTTGTTTGTGTGCAAGTTCATATCATTTGGAGAAATAACTTTTTCTGTTAAGTTTGAACATATGACATTACAGACTGATGAGTCCATAACCAGGATGAAACAACAGTCTCTGGATATTATAATTGAGCTGACTGTGTATTGCATGTAATTTTTAATTTATTCAACACTGAAAGTATTAATATTTTGAACCCTCTTCGGAGCAGAACGAATTACATATTCTGGACAAGAGTGTAATCGATTCAGATTTTTATTGTTGTTAACAAGATAAAATGACACTGAAGCGATTATAGGTAGGCTTGCTCCACGTCCCGGCAAAAGATAAATTTGATTACAGATTACCAAAAAAGTCCAAAAATAATGTTACTGTGAAGAATTATTTAATATAGTAACTTTGACATTTCAGTTCAAAAATTGCGATTTTCTGCTTATTACTGCATTTTATGAAGTATCCTAGTCTACATCGAGCCGTGCAAACGCAATTCTAAAATAAAAATCCTCTGTAATTATTTACCAGTGTTAAAAGTGCATACGTCCTATCCTTTGCTTGCTCCCCAGACAATTGATTTTCCTGTCTCCTGTAACGTAGGATTATGTGACTTACTTTTGTCTAGCTCTGAGTTACAGATTTGTAACATAGACATGTAAAATTAATTTTCGGATTCGATTGTGAGCATTTTTACATTTTTAGATTAAAACAAAAAAGACTTTAAAATAATTGCAACAAGAGTAAAACAAAAAAGACTTTAAAATAATTGTCCTAGCCAACACAATTAACATGTAAGTATTTTGAATTTTTATTCCTCACTCGAAGTTTTTCTTCTTCAAAGGAAACTTTAAAATATTAACAAATAGGAAATAAATTGTTTAAATGTATTGGCTTGCGTCATATGTATTATTTATTACGCCTGATTTAGGCTCATAATTAGTAACCTTTTTTTTTCATAGCATTGAGAATGAAGTCCTCTAAAACACTATAAAAAACAACCATGGGTTTGTACCCTTTTGAATACTCGCTACGCAAGCGGGGAGGGGGGGATATTCCGGTGTCCCAGTTGAACATTCCCGGTTGAAATCTGGCAAGCCTAATCATAGGCAACATATGATCAAGTTTGAACTACTGCAAACAATTTTAAAATGTGTTTAAAGTTAACATCTTCCCCATAACGAGACATTAAGTCAGTTTTAACCAGCATTTGGTTTCTGACTACAAAAAAAAAAAAAAAAAAAAATCAATACACACAAGTCATTTTTTCTTTCAAGCTCATTTAAATATCTTTATTACAGGAACATGGGAAACATAACTTAAATCTCCATAATTGGCGGGCAAATAGAGAAAATTATTTTGATCTTCTCATTATGCAACACGTTTCTTAAACGACACTTATTAGAGAAGCCAAGCAGTGGATTTTAATGAAATCTTTCACTTGCATATGCATTGCAGGAAAAACAATTCCGAATTAATTTTCTTCCCTGTAGGGTTTGATTCATAAAAAACTTCCTTACCTGCTGTTTTTAATAAGCAAGAAAAAAGAAGCTTAAACATAGATAAATGTGAGCGAGAAAATAATTCACGAATTTTGAGAGTAAAACTAGTTTAAGCACATATCGTTCAGTCGGAGAAAGATATATTTCTTTGAAATCAACGTGTTTGGCTGCAAAACTTAAATATTTATCCAATGAGATTTGAAAATGTACTACCTGAAGTATAATTTTGATTTAATATTAATTATTTTCAAGATACAAGAGTTTAATCACACAATGTCCCAAAAGTATAGAAAGAAGAAATTTTGTCGTTTCTTATTTTTTTTCTGAAGGACAGTTTTGTTTTGACATTAATTGTGCCTAAATTTGTTGATTGACAAACAACCACCAGTATTAAAAAGATTTCATTGTTTCTTTTTTTCCTCGTGGTTTTAAAATACTATATTTACCAGGTAAAAAATGGGTGGGTATAAGTACGAAACCCTGAGACGCTGTTCCTTCGTTTTTTCTTTTCTTTCTTTTTTTTTTTTTTTTAGCTCCTGCTGAGTTAAAGTTCAAGTACAGTAAACTAACGATTATGCGTGGAATAGGGTACACGGTAATCGCGGATAAGTGAAAACCGCGGATAATCCGAAGAATAGTTAAAAAACGATACATGTGTATATAATAGTTAAAAATTGGAATAACACTCACACATACGTTTCAGTTATAGCTAAAAACGATAACATTGAATGTAAAAAATATGTTTAAAAGCTAAAAACGAACAATAACACAATTATAAGTTCAATAAAGATTTAATTATTATAATATTAGTACCTACAGTGGTGGTAAAAAAAAAATGCATCACCCGCGCCGCAAAGGAGAGGAATATCATCCCAACTGCATTCAACAAACAATCAAGCATACCGTATCCCAGATGATTTGGAGATGTATTTCTGATCAAGGAGTTGTGCAAGGAACAGTAAACGTTCAGGTGTATCTTGGCATTTTGGAAGAGAAATTGCTTCCTACTATCCGGAATCACTTTACTTCAGTTCCAAACTTCATTTTCCAGGATGATTCTGCTCCGTGCCATAAGGCAAAACTGGTAAGTAACAATTTAAAAACTTTCATAGCGCCATTAGACTTAAATTGACATGGGGTTAAGTATTTTTTTTTTCTCTAAACTCACACGCAGGTTCAGAAATGGAAAAATGAGCATGAGGTCAGCAGTTTGCCTTGACCTGGAAACAGCCCCGATCTATGTAAACAATTATCGGATTCCTGCTGTTAACTGTTTATTTTATAAGTTTTGCAGGATTTCACATACATTCATCGCTAATTGGTTGACCAAAACTTCTCACATAATCCTATTGTTCTGAAAATACGAGGCTGATGATTTTTTTTTCTTTTTTTTTTACCAGCAATGTACCCTTAAAAAAAATTGCGAAAGAACCCGACCGCTGATAATCGGGAGTGTACTTTCTATTCAAGTTTTCTTATTTTTCAGTTTTTTAAAGTAATAGCTGAATGTCATGGGCTACCTAGCACACTTCGTTAATACCCGGGTAATGTCCGGGAAAGATAAAAAATGATGTCATTTGAAAACTGTTAAACATTTATACCTGATTAAAAAGAGAGATATTAAAATCTTTCCATTATAACAGTCCCTGAAAATACCCATTAAAGTAAGCAAACACCCTTACGTAAAGATTTGGAAGTAAATAAAAACCCTGACCATTTTGTACTCATTAGGAGACGGTCAAAGAAACTGCTATCGATTAATATTATCGAAGTTTTTACCGAAATTTGAACCAAAACACTCGGCCCGAATGTGTTGATTTCTCCGACAACGACCCTGGTCAGATTTAAAATAAAGACAGAAGTACTTAATAATCCTCATAAGAACAAGCCAACAGTTCCTGTATAACATCAAGCGTTTCCAATAAGAAATAAATGTTATCTTATGCAGAAAAATTAGATCTTTCGAAAAATAAAAAAAAATCAGCTAGCGGGAATTTTGTTCGTTTCTAAACTAGCAAAAGATTGTTAGTTGATTTTTTGATTGGTATCTCCGCTACTTAAAATCACGCAGTGACGAGACTGGTTAAAATGAATTACTTCAAAAATTCCAAACTTTTTGGTTCCTGTCTTGACCGTCAATTCCCGTACTTTCCCCGGTAGATAGCACCACATACATAAACTTGTTTACTCCGGATTTGAATGAATAAGATTTTTTTCATTCTCAAACTGGCGATTTCCTATTTTCCTTATCGCTATTCTGCTTCTTTAACTGCCAACTTCAGCTAATAAATTTCGTCTCGGAACCTATTCAAAAATGTTCATACATCTTTTTTCTCCCGCTAATAATCGGTAAAACTTAAATTATCAGAAAATTGATCGATCGAGTTCGTATCGCTCTATGTTCTTCTTCTCTCGATAGAAGAGTGAAATCGTTTGTGGAGCAGCTATATTTCGCACGCTTATATCTTTCTCCACGACATTTGACTGAAATGGGTAAGATCAGCGATTGATTTATGTTGCTTATATTGCCCGAATTTTGAAGGCTGTTATAAGACTAGACTTCTTCATTTGGTATTATGTCCTCAAAAATAGTATTTATTAGAACTTGAGGACGAAGAGAGTCTCTATACTTCAGCACTTGCATTATACCCACTCAAATATTACAATATGCTACTGTAATGGCTATTTGGAATGTTAATCCAGTTGTACTAGTAAATGTGCCATTGCGTCTGAAAAACGAAAAACACTTGACCTCTGTTTGACCTTCCGTCTAAGGGTATAGCGTTGTAAGGAAAGCGTCTTGTTGTAATGAAAGTCTTCTTGTATTTTCTCCCAGCTGATCCCTGACACATAGTTTCTTCGATACAGGTTACGTTTACATGTCACAAATGTCTTTTTGAATGATTTTCCTAGCACTGCAGTTTCAAACATGCAATCAACTGAGAAAATGTTTATTTACAAGATACCAAGTAAGCATATATGAACAAGGGCGCCCACATGCAAAATTTTAAGGGGGGGGGGGCTCAAAAAATTTCCCCATGCTTTAGCAGAATATTTTCCCCATAGAAACCGATTTCAGTACACATTAGTGATATTAAAGTTCGACATTTTTAATAACTTATTCATTAATGGCTGGGAAAGAAATTTTTATACATTTTTGCAAAGAAAAAAAGCACTGAAAGAGAGGAAGTTCTCATTTCTAGGGGGGGCTTGAGCCCCCTTGCCCCCTATATATGCGCCCTTGTATATGCACTATATCAATCAGATTTTATTTCTTTATGACATGGGAATACACGTAATGTCCGCAAATCTGTACCTCAGAGTCAGAACAACGTAAGTCATAAAACCGCTACTTTGCAGGAGAGAGGGAGAACGTTTGTCTGGCGCAGGGAAATGATAGTACGCGCTTGCTTCTAACACTGAAAAAACAGAATTGCGTTTGTATGGCTCGAAGCAAAATAGGATTCTACATACAATGCAGCAATAAAAGGAAAATCGCAGATTCTGCACTTACGCTAGTCTTGCTCTGTGGCACAGAAATGGTGCCAAAATTATTTCAAGTGTCCCCGAATCATTCCTGAGCAGACAAACCCATTTTGCAGTATTTTACTCGAAATAACAAATCAATTATAGGTAGATATTATATCGATCTCATCGATGCAGTCTCATTCTCTGATGCCTTTCACCTTTACTTTATGTTCATTCATTTACCTTTCCCTCAAAATAATGAGAAACACCATAATTACCGGGGGCGAAAATGTACAGCTTTCTCTGTTTAATTTTAGAAATTTTTCATCAAAAAAAAAAAAAAAAAAAAAAAAAACTTTTCGAACTGAAAAATTATTTTGATATGAAAAGCACTAAAAAAGGGATAACTTTAATATTATAGGCACGTGACCGGTGTTTCGGGGTCAAGTTACCCGAAACACGCGTCACAGATCTTCGAACTCGCGTGACCACGACACTTGTTTCGGGGTTTAAGAAACCCCTATTCAATGCGAAGAAATGATCCTACGTGTGAAAATATATCTGAAAAAAGTATTTTGCCAAATGTCATTTTTGCATAAAAAGGGAGTTCCTAGCAACCCCTAAGTACTTATCTGTAATCTTATTGCTATTCCTGCATTTGAAACATAATTTTCAATGATTTTAACTTTTCTCGAAAAGTTACATGTTTTGATAGTATTTTTTTTGTATCTCCAACAAAGCAAAAAAAAAAAAAAATAATAATAATAATCCAGTAGCATTAGCGGTAGACCACAATGCTTTCTTGACTTCGACTCGATTTTGAATCCCAGTAAAGGCATCTATGTTATTATTCAGTTTATCACTTTTTACTTCCTTTTACAGAAAAGGAAGTATCGTATTCAAGAAAAAAAATTCACTCAAAAATCGACCTTAATTTCCATTTTACTCACCCCCGAATGAATATTGAGATTTTTTCCGACTTCACCAGACGTGGATAAATGTCTAAGAACGTATAGATAAGCGAAATATCCGTTATGACGATTCCCGAGTTAATTACAAAGAATTTTCTCGTGAAGTCTGTATTTTCGTATGTGTGTCACATAACTCAAGAAGGGCATGTCCTAGAAAGGTGAAATTTGGTACGTAGACTCCTAGCGGGGTCAAGTTGTGCACCTCCCTTTTTGGTTGCAATCGGGTGCTTCTAAAGGGGTCTTTTGCCCCTTTTTGGGGGAAATCATTGTTAATTTCGATGTAAACTCAAGTGGTGTTATAATTTGGCGGACACTTCGCGATATATCGCCACTCTTTTGGTCGCCAAGTTTTGTCACCAATTTGGCGACAAATTTGGCGATTTTTTTTTTTTTAAATCTGTTTCAATTTGGCCACTATTGGTGATATTTAGAGAGCAAACTATTGAATCACATTAAAATTGCCAGTAATGGTTAAATGACATTAAATTGGAGCAAAAGGAAGTCATGTGATGCACACATCAGCTCGTTAAATTCATGCTTAAGTAGTTCGTAAGTCACTCTTAAACTCCACTTCCACCAGTGATCCTTAGGGGACTTTAGGGATCGGGCTGTTTAACCAAATGTAAGTCGTCAGGTTAGAACAGGGTACCGGAAGTAGAGTGTTTTATAATTTCATTTTAATTTACTTTTTCTCTGAAATTTTTTTTAGAGAAAACATTTCATTGATCCAATTAAAGTAATTGCAACAAATTACAAAATTAGTCACGGATGAACCCTTCCCCCTTGACACCCTCGAGTTAAAGAATTACACCACTGTTGTATTGAAGATTTTTAAAAATGTACATTTCTGTAATTTCTATTCTTTACATTTCCTTTTTCTAATACTTCTAAAAACATAAAATAAAAACTTCGTAGCTATTCTCAAACGTTTCTGAAAAACATCTAAATATTTGAAGCGTATACTGCAAAAAGTAGGTAAATTCAGAAAACATATTTTTAGGCAAAATTCACATATCTATCGAGGAAAAGAGAATTGAGTTACTCCAAACTTTTTTTTTTATAAACCATTTTGAAACTCTTTGACTCTTTCAGGTTGATGGCCAACCTAAGTACTGCAGTGGAAAAACTGCAAAAAATTGGAATTGGAGATACCTATTGCCGTGGGCAGGAGAATTGAAATACAGTAGAAATTCAACTGTCCGAATTCCTATTATCCGAAACACTGATTTTTCGAAAAGCTTTTAAATTGTGTGTAGCTAAATAATGATTCTATCTACGCGCTATTTCCTCTGAAAAACTAGTCAAACAGTTGACTTGGACAGAAATATTCAGCAAGCAGTGACTTTTACTTAAAGTACGGTGTGTATATACTGTACTAGTGTACAGTTCTTCTAAGTATGCTTAATAAATAAAAGTGCTGCCTTTTCATTTGATCAGTTAAAAGCTCTGTTTCTATTTAACACTTTCCAGACGTGGCTTCCGGTATACCGGACCTGAACTTTAAACAGTGCTAATCATTTATTAATTGAATGAATTACTCGATTTTTTTCGTTGTTGACTCTTTACAGTCTGTTTATTATTATATGTACAAGAATTTTTCATTTTTTGATTAACAACATAAAGAAATAGGGGAATGGGAGAATGGGACTGGCTCATTTTCCTAATCACGGGTTCTCGTCGCAAAAGCGAGTGTTTTTTTTCCCGATTTTTTAATTAATCATTTCAAATGCTTATATTATGTTTTATTATTGTTTAGAGAATAATTTACAAACAAGTTTGTTTGATGTTTCATCGTTTTATTATCCGAAATACGTATTTCTATAACATATGTCCGGATTACTGGACGACATAATTCTTTTAATTCCTCAACTATTAACTTGAAATTTTTTCTGTAAGATACTCTTTACCATAGTACACTGCCTACCAAATAAAAACACTTTTTGTTAAGTATTTCAAAATTCCGTCTGAAAGGGGTTAAAAAAATATTATTTCTTCGATTTTCAACATACATTCAATAATTAATGTAAATTTACTATTTTTTGGGGGGGAGGGGGCAAAAAACTATCCGAATTTTCGACTTTCCTAATTTAAGCCAGTCCCAACTGATTCGGATAATTGGAATTCTACCGTGTCTGAAAAAATGAGTTTTCAAGATATTTGGAAACTCATTGTGGGGAATCAAAGAAACGCGCTCTGATTCCCCACAAACAATAGTAAAATGTTTGAATTGAACGTACTTTTCGTGCTTCATTTTCATAATATACTAAATACGCTAGTTTTACATTTAAGTTGAAGTTAAACAGATAACAAAAACCCAAATTTAAAAAAAAAATTTAAAAAGGAAAAATAATTGCAGATATGTACTGCTGTTTACCTTCCCGGGGCAGTCTACTTTTGCAACAACACGCTTCATGTATAATAATATTTTTTTCCTAAAACATCCCAAAAAATGCTCAAGCAGTTTAAAAAACGTACCCTATACCATTATTGCTCCAATCTCTTGTTTTTAATGCCATCCGAATGTCTTATTAACGCAGTTAATTCCTTATTATTTTTGTCGACTTAAAAGCTACTTTAATCTGAACATTAATTGCGGAGCGTTTGCGAAACAATAAAAAATGCGATATAATGGCCGTTGAGGTTTCCATTAATCTTTTTTTCCTCCACTTTTTCATTACGCACAGTTATTATGGCCATTGTTTTCTTTCCCTTACATTGTTCGAGCAATGTGTAAAGATTAAAACATTGATGGACAGAAGGTTTTAAAGTTTTGTTAATTTGAAAGTTTTTTATGCTAATAGGCACTGAATTGAGTTATTTTTAATGAGAATTTTCTGAAATACAAATGTAAGTATCTGTCGTTAATAGCATGATTAAATATTAATTAGGAAGCAAGATTTTTTTTGGATACTATTTATTGAGTTGTGTGTTGCAATTTTTCTTCAGTCAAGTTCGAAGGAACCATAAATAAATTGAAATGATGTGATTAAATTATAACTGTCGAAAATTGATTTAAAAAGAAAAAAAAGATGTGTAGAAATGAAAGCTTCACTTGTTGTTAAACGGAACTGTTATCATATAGAGTTATGAAGATTCGGGGTATTACGTCCCCTTTGTCAATCTTTTCCTAAAAATAATGATCACTTAAACTGATGGGTTTCAAAGCCATCAGTTTCAGCTTATTCAGACAGAAAATGTGCAACATTTATTTTTAGAAGCGCTGAATGTTTACGTTTGTTGTCTACCGCGTTTCCAGGTTATGATAATTCAGAAGAGAATTAAATATTGCGCTCTACACTTGCTATCAACCATATCGTTGCCAGTACATGCGAGTAAAGATGCGAATTAAATATTGCGCTCTGCGCTAATGGCATCAGTGAATGGCATTTCATCACTTGTGATGTCATGTGCAAAAGCGTAAAAAATGAAATTGAGTCTGCGCACCGATTCAAATATTTTTTTCAAAATAGTAAGCTTTGTCAAATTATTGAAAAAATGGTCAAATCCTATGTTTTATAATTATATTCTTTCAGTTTTTTTTTTTTTTTTTTTTTAAATTTCGCAAACGACCATATTGTTTTATGTCATAGGTCCCAGCGCATGTTGGCAATGCAGGAAATGAAGCTGCCGATACCTTGGATTAGGAGGCGAGACCCTTCATCACGAATTCTTCCTCACATGTCACCCTAAATTTATGATCAAGGACAAAACAATTAAGTCTAAACATCAAGTCTTCGATCAATAAGAAAATTGCAAAAACCCTAAGAATACTCAGGACGAAACGTTACCGAGGAATGAAAACGTAAAAGGATGGCTCAATAACATACCAAAACTGTAGAAACTGCCCTAAGCAAGCATTAATACCGGCTCACATCTTTTCCAGTTCTGCCATCCAATGAAAACTGCAGAAAATTACCGAAAATGCACACGGAGACATATTTCTTGGGAATGCTTCCGGAAATATTCTCAAAATCTATATATATTAAGGAATTTATGGAGAGTTATAATTTATGACACAAATAATTAAAGAGTTTTTTTATTATACAATATAGCAAATATTTACCGTAAAATGGTCCAACTATGGGCCACTTTTCGATGTTTTCAATGAAAATTCGGTGTACATCTTTGATTTAGAAATTTGAAGACTTTAGCAATGGTAGCTACACATCTCGTCTTTAGAATGAAATAAAAAAAAAAAAAAATTCTAAGTTGAAAAGCAGAGGAAGGGGAAGTTTTTCCCTGTGGCCTGTAGATATACCCTACGGGGTATAATTATGGGCCGCCTCATTTTAACCTAGAAAACACAGTGAAAACTTGCTCTGGCTTATTGTTGTCTGAGACTACATGTTGTCCTTCGCTTGAAACTGTATAAAAAATTTTTTTAGATCCTCATTTACCTTTTTTTTTTCTTCAATTTTTTAAGACTTAATCATCACTTGTCGTTTTGAGCGATTAATAAAGTTTAACATGGTAAACGTAGGTAATGTTCCTTATTATCTGCCAAGGGCTTGACATAGAAACATTTGAAAACTAGAAAAATCTCACCAACTAAAGGCTAGGTACCTGTACATAGATCTCAGAAAATACGTTGGTCTGACAAAGTTTAAACGAGAGCAAAAAGAAAAAAAAATAATAACTAAAATGCGAAATCACATTTTTTGTTCCAAATCTCATCAAAACAAATAATTTTCAAAAATTATATCAGTTTGTATTTGGTCCGGATTTTAGTCAGCACCTTCTTCAAAAACTCCTAGTACGGGCTCGTGAGTACGGGTGATAGGGTGACACCCCAAGCCTTCATCTGTCTTTTCTTGCCCTTATTTAGAATAAAGAACACAAAATATGACGAGGGCATTCCTACAGAGAATAAAATGAAGCTTCAAGGCATTAAAAACCGTGAAAAATAGGTGACCCATTGTTGTACCCCAACATTCCCATTTTCGATTAATGTTGAGAGCTTGTGAAAACAACGAAACATTTAAAGTCAACAAGCGGCTTAATTCATAACTGACAAATTAGTAAAACAAATCTGAACTTACCAGATCTTGGAAAACAGTTTAAATGGTCTGCCCAAAGGAGATTTTTGGCTCTTCAACGAGCGAGTCGAATCACGCACGAAGAACGACTTAGTTACCTAAGGCATACAAAAACAATGGCAATCTCTGATGAAACGTCTTTGACTACCTAAATGGTTACACTACCTGATGATTTTTTTGGAGTTCGTAAGTTCGAAAACGAGACCACTAGAGAGTAAAATCATAGCCATGGCAAGAGTGACTCACTGTTGCCCCCTTGGCACAACTTTGTACCGTTTTACGGCACTAAATAATTTTTTAATATCATCATCTTTACTAATAATAAAACTGAAAATCTCTCTGTCCGGAGATGTCTGTAGGATGTCTGGATCTCTGTGACGTGCATAACGCCTAGATCGTTTGGCCGATTTTCGTCAAATTTGGCACAAAGTTAGTTTGTAGCATGGGGGTGTGCACCTCGAAGCGATTTTTCGAAAATTCAAAGTGGTTCTTTTTCTATTCCAATTTTAAGAACAAAATGATCATAAGATGGACGAGTAAATTACGAAATTATCATAACGTGGAACCGTAATATGGGCACAAGTCAATTGGCGAGATATGAAATTATCATATCGTGGAACCGTAACATGGGTACAAGCCAATTGGCGAGAAAATTCACAATACGTTATTTGTAAATATACAGGCGAACCAAGAGACCTTTTAATTTTTCTATTACGGGCAAAGCCGTGCGGGTACCACTAGTAATTAGAATAAAAAATTTAAATATTTCTTAAAATCAAAAGTTAAAATGTAATTAATGAAAGACATTATAAAACCATTTTTCTCGTCAAAATTTTTGAAGTAGTTGTAACATTAAGAAGACTTTTTAGGCATGTAGGGCATTCGTCACATTTTTAAATGTGTTTTCCCATTTTACAAGAAATCGCCTTTTTGTATACAGTAGAACAGTATTTACACACTACACTTTTCTCTTTAAAAAAATCCAAATCAGAACTTTTTTCTTTCCCATTTCGTAAAGTATGTTCTGAGCTACAAAAGTAAACCCAGATAATCTATATTCAACATCCTGTAACTATTAGCTATCTTACCCGAATTAGAGTAAAATTGATGTTATTGAAACCATAACACAAGTCAAACAAAATTGTTAAAAATTAAGGCGAAGTTCGAAATTCAAAAAGTTTCACGAATCCAATATTTTCTTCATATATTAGATATAAAAGATGGTAGAGTGATTTAGATGAAACAAAATTAAAACATGTCATGCTCTAAGATTAGTCAATATTCAGTAAAACACCATTTACTTATAGTTTAGGGCTAGGGAAATGTCTCAATACCTTTTGTGTTACATATAAAAGCTTATACCTCAAGTAATTAACTACTACATATTTGAAAGTTCTTTACAATTTTACTTTACCATTACACGAAATAAGACATAAAATGGCGACATATAAGACAAGTTGTTACAGTTTAACAACTTGCGTTGACATTTCTCAAAGCTGATGAAAAAAAAGTGATCCGTTGGGGGATAGCTGTGGCGAATGTCGTTTTAAAACATTCATCAGTGAAACAGTTTTTTTCGAAAGAGGAATCGTTAAAATGTCAAACAGTTAAGAGAAAACTATCTTTTACTAAAGAAAAAAAATACCCCAAAGCAAGAAAACTCAAAATATTTACTGTCCGTAAACATTGCAAATTAACAACATCACAAAATTATAATACAATATAAAAATATATTGTATTTACAATGACAGTAGATTTATTAATGTTCTAATTAGCTAATGTCATAATTAAAACCGGTTAGTGTAAGAATCTGCCCTTTCGTGGGTTAAATTATTAGAAGAAACACTCATTCATACAACTTTAACAGCTTGAATTACCGGCATGAAATCCTCTTTTATTTTAATGTATGAAGGGATTACAACAACTACAGTTAACTGCAAAGTATGTTTCTTAAAAATACTCGTAGTATTTATTTTTAGAGGAATTATTTTAATATTCAGTAACAACCAGCCTCGGTCTCCCATAAGATGATTATTTTTTCTGAACTGCAGATGTAAATAAACAATGTTTTTTAGGTATTAATATTTTCAAAAAAAATTACAAAGTATTATTTACTATATAAAAAAGTACACCCAGAACATAATTGCTAATTTAGACTATCATTTCAACTTCCTTTTCTTTTTAATAAATCGGGTAGTGATTTTAAACTCGGTTTCATACAAAAAAAATTCAGTCCAATGATTTCTAGTTTTAAGGGAAAATTTATGTATAAAACTCTTTAAGTTCAACAGTAAACGCGAGTTTTTTTTAGAACTGCATTCTATTTGCTACTATAATAACTAATAATACTAATATAATACTAATGTATAACTAATGAAACAAAAATGCGTTTGAAAGTTCAAGTAAATTTAAACAGTGCGAATTTGCTTTGAACGATTTTCAATATAAACAATGTACTCATAGTACTCAAACAAGCAACAGCAATTACAGGTATTTGATTGTAATTAAATGTATAAATTGATTAGAAACACAAATATGTTGATTTTGTATCGAAAACATACCTTTCCTAAAAGTGACAAAAGCTTTATCAATTGTTAAAGAAATCAATTATTCCACCAAACAATTTTAATGTCGTTACGACCCTCACCTTTGAAATTGAAACCTGTTGCACGTCCTGGAAAATAACACGTCATTGTGGTTGTCATGGAAACAGGCATTTTTAAACGTTCCTGGAGTTGCTAGAGAATTAAGTTCTCGGTTTTCGATGTTTTACACTTGCTTGTAATGTTTAGCACTTAAAAAAACATCGCCAAATTTATCGCCAAGACATCAATAGTTAAACTCTGCTCCCTAAGCAGTAATTGCTGCTAAAATGCTTTCGTTAGATTTAACGAAAGCATACGTTACATAGTTTTTTATGTGGACAAAATATTTCGGTATGTGATCATGAAACAGTTGCCTAACTGGTGCACTAAAGGTTTCGAAAATGCAGAATTCTCGATCCGAACTAATGGCAGAATAGAGAAAAGGGGTTTGTATTTATGCGCTTGTTGAAATTATTACGCATTTGTCATAAAAAATTGCTACTATTTTAGAACTTTCTGCTACTTAATTAAATAAAACTTCTCAATTAAAGGCCAAATTAATAAATGTTATAGATGAAATGTTTTGCACACTTGGAAGATTTGCTCAATCGAATTTTTAGATTCTGTTAATAGAATAATCAGAACCCGAATGAGTACCTCGGGTGATTTCCGATTTGAATGAACTGTTCGAATGATTTCAAAATAGAATGAAACTTTCGAATGATTTTAGAATCGAAAAAAATCTTTAGAATTATTTCAGAATAGAATGAAATTCTCGGATAATTTCGTACATATTGACGGGGTTGCGCCCATCACAATTCACTTTTTTTTTTTTTTTTTTTTGAATATACGTAACGGTTACGTAAATCTAAAAAGTAAAAATAAATAAAACATTTTAGGTTATGTTAATTTTTATTTGGCTGATAACAACTATTGAAAGAACAACAAATGTTAAATAAGTTACATATTTAGACGTTATACTAAAAAATTCTATCAACTGAGCTTGATCAAGTACTGAAAAACCAACTTTAAAAAGCAAAAAAGACTAGGGTGCTTTTTTACTTCCTTTTACCAAAAAGAAAGCCTTGTATTCGAGAGAAAAAAATTTCACTCAAAAGTCGGCTTTTATTTCCATTTTGCTCGCCCCCGAATGAATATTGAGGGTTTTTTTTTTTCAACCCGACCACACGTGGATATATGTCTTAGAACATATAGCCACCCGAAATATCCATTTTGACGATACCCGAGTAAATTACAAGTTTTCTCGTGACGTTCGTATGTACATATATATATGTGCGTATGTATCTCGCATAACTCAAGAACGGTATGTCTTGGAAAGTTGAAATTTGGCACGTAGACTCCTAGTGGGGTCTAGTTGTGCACCTCTGTTTTTGGTTGCTTTCGGATGCTCCAAAGGAGGTCTTTTACATCTTTTTGGGGGGAAATCATTGTTAATTTTAATGCAAACTCAAGTGTTATTATAATGTGACAAACATTGGCGACATATCGCCAAGCTTTTGGTCATCAAGTTATTTCGCCAACTTGGCGACAAACTTGGTGTTTTTCTTTTTAAATCCGGTTTTATTTTGGCCACCATTGGTGATATTTAGAGAGTTAACCATTGAATCACATTAAAATGTCCAATATTGGGAAAATTAATCTGAATAAAACGTCTTTTTGCTTCAGTTCGCAACAAACTTGGGGTAAAATATTTAAAGTTTCTTTGCTTACTCCAAGGTATTATAATCGTTAAATTGGCGTAAAAGGAAGTCATGTGATTAAAGTAAAATTAGTGAATATTTTAATATATTTGCTCATAGTCCTGGCCCCACAATGTAGTCCCGTAAAAATTTTTAGGTCCAGAGAATTTCTCTTTAGAATCTTGATCTGTAGGTGCTCTAAAGTGAAAATATCTTGGGTAGACATGTTGAATCCTGCGCGAAAATTTTTTACAGGGTATCAAAGAAAGCGTCCATTTTGGTTCACTTTCTCATTACGTTTTTTGCAACGGACGTACCAACAAATTTACTTTTAGTTTTGAACTGCAGTTTTTGGAGTTTGGGAAGTCAATTAATGTATTAATTACGTCATAAAAGCCGCTCTGGCTGTTTCCACAATTTTACGTGGAGATATCTATGACATTTGTTGTTGAATATTCTAGTTACTAAAAAGTGTACAAAAATTAACAAATAATCCAGAATTATCATTTTAAACTCGTTTTTATCATACACATGTTTCTTTAACAACACAATAAACGAAAAATACAAGATTACTTACTTTTAAAAAAGATTACGATCTGTTTTTACATTGCATGTTATTGCACTACGACGCCTGTATCATTTGATGCCGTTCTTTTTGAACCGTTTTTATCAGCCCAGTCTATATGTGCTACAATTCGTAGATCCGCTTCTTCTAATGAGTTATTCTAATTAAGTTCTTCAATGATCTGAATCAAATCTCCTGTTAAAAGTATTGCAGATTGATTTTTCATTAACTGTTAAACCGCTAGCAATCGCTGAAAATTTAGCATTTTTGGACATTTCTTTAATTTCCTTGCGTGCTAGTTACTGTAAATTTTACTTACTTGATACTGAAGACCAGAATTTTTCTACCTGCATAGGTACTAGTGTTTTTCTGTCAATTACAGCAAGGTTTATTGTGCTCTTAGTTGATTCTCTTCTCATCCTTTCAGATTATTTCACAGAATGCTGCAAATAACTATCGAACACAACATGAAATTCACCAAAAGAGCATACAGAAATGGATCTTTGCAGAACATTGCTGATAACTTCTCCAAAAGTTTTCTTTATTTAGCAGACTTGTGACATCAAATAGATAACGAGGGCAGTTTTCATCGGGGATACTTTGCTAAATATAAAATATTCTGGCAACACATATTTCTGCAATTGTGCAACGATAATATCTAGGTGTAGGTGAATCACCGTCACATAATGAGTTCGTTGGAAACAAGTCATAAATTAAAATATTTTTAATTCATTCTCCCCTTTCTTTCACTATTTCCATGTCTCTGTATTCTTGTTAGAGTTAATTCTTCCCCATTAGCTTAGTAGTGATATTTTGTGAAGAACTGTGTGCATCAAAGCATGGTAAGTTGACTTTCGAAAGTAAATCACACAATTTTTGAAACAAATGTCTCCTGTTAAAACTGGCGGTACTGTTCCGATCAATGATTCATGATACTGAGAAGGCGAATCTTGACACTACCATTCACAAGTTGTTTAGTGAGAAAACTGTCAAGTTACACTGTATCAGGAAACTCCTAGGGATTTATATGTTGATACATAAAATCAACAAGTCTTTTGACATTTTCATCAAAATACTGGCTACGATTGCCTATAAAGATAATGATGCGGAACACTCTCACAGTGATCCATTAAATGAGAATTAGTAAGACCAAGAAACACATTGCATATCATTAAAATTTCATGATACTCTAAATGCCACTCGGCAACATACTTTTCTCGTCTGCCCTGCAATTCCTCCGGCACTTTTTTGTGATTTAAATTACCATGCTTTTTTTACAACAACAAATTCACCTTGAATGAATTTTTTCGACAGGTAGGGACACTCATTTTCTAGCGCCCTTATCCTCTCTATGTACCATGTTGCATATAGTAGATAATTGCTGCAGTCAAATTCACGAAAGACTGGAAACAGTAACTCAATAGTTTGAACGTATAATTTGTAATTTTCTTCGTAATCAGTAATAATCAAGTGTTTTACAAGTGATACCAGTGAACGAAAAAATTCCCAATGCCTGCATAGTTCCGATTTGTCACTACATCCCTTAACAAAAACTCCAAACTCTGTTTTCAAGCTTTCAATATTTGTGCGTAGCGATTAAATCATTATTTGACTTTTCTCCTCATCCTTTGAGCCAAGAGCATCCTGAACCATCTTTACTTACATCGCAGAACTTCTCTTGTAGTCTAAAATCAACAGCTTATAATGATTTTCTCAAGATACATTTTGCAGTCTTCACAGCTTCTCGTGAGCGAATTGCAGCAGCAAGTACTTTTAGAGATAAACCACTGGAAAAAACCAACAAAGATTCATTCTTTCTTCCCGAAGCACAGAAAAGAATCCTTTCATTATACGGTGTTACGAGAAATAGTTTTATTTCATTAATGTAAACCAATGCATTTTCATCTACATTGAGCATCAATTCTTTTATTTCTGAAAGAATAAATCCATGCCCAGCATTTAAAAGACGCTTTAATATTTCATTTGCCTTTTTAAACAGTTCAAATTTTGAGGATAGAATGTTGCGCAGACTGTGTATTGGTTTCTCGCTCATACTTTCGAATGTAAGAACTTATACAGTTTGGATGTGCATATAAATTCGCAGCAGAAACATTCATATCTCTGTTAAGGTCTGCTACTCTGTCAAAAACTTCGTCTTGATTTGGACCTCCTTTAGTACTTTCTGATTTTTCTAAAACTTTGTTTTTACATTCAAATTAACTTGTCTGTGCATTTTTTCTACCATTTTTTATAGCGTTTTTCCTCGCGTGTATTTCTTGTAGCACTGGTTGCTGCAATGACACACTATATTTTCTTGCAGCGTTTTTCAGTATTGCGTCTTTGTGTATTTCAGCAGCTTCACAAACTCGTTTTTGTCCAGAGAACACAATTTTTCTCTTGATTCCTTTTGACACATAATACATTTTCATTGGTCAAAACTGTCTTCAGATGTCTTCAATTGCACACCGAAACTTTCTGAACTCAGTTTAGAAATATCAGCCATTGCTTAAATAGTTATTGTCACAGAAAAACATGAAACGAAAAAGTTTTTGTAACTGGAATATTTTTACTCTAAAACAATTACTTTCATAGCAGACGATAGATAACCTTGAACAGTGGCGCAGCGAAGAGGGGGGCCCAGAGCTATTGGTTTTAACATGAATGCAAATTCTAATTCAGTACCTTATGGGGCTGTAGCTAAAGGCTGTTTTGATCAAAAAATCCCCTTGAGAAGGTATTTTTGATCAACCCCTCCCAGAAGGTATTTTTGATTGAAAAAACCCATTCAGAAAGATTTTTCATCAAAAAACACCTTTAGAAGGTATTTTTGATCAAAAAACCCCTCCATAAGGTGTTTTTTTTATCGAAAAACCCCCTCCAGAAGGTGTTTTTGATCGAAAACCCTCCTCCAGAAGGTATTTCTGGCTGCGCTAGTGACCTTGAAAAATATTGATTTATACAAAATATTTTATTCTCTAAAATCGTTTGATTTCATTAAGAGTTATTAATTTTTGTACACTTTTTAGTAATTAGAATGTTAAACGAAAAACGTCAGAGATATCTCACGTAAAAATTGTGGAAAGAGTCAGAGCGGCTTTTATGACATAACTATTACATTAATTGACATTCTAAGTCCCAAAAATCTCAGTTCAAAACTAAAATTAAATTTATAGGTTTGCGCGTTTCGAAAAACGTAATGAGCAAGTGAACCAAAATGGCCGCTATCTTCGATGGCCTGTAAAATTATTTCGCGCAGGATTCAACATGTCTACCCAAGATATTCTCACATTAGAACACCTACAGATCAAGATTCTAAAGAGAAAATCTCTGGACCTAAAAATTTTTACGGGCATACATTGTGGGGCTTGGAATATCATTGGAGCCATTCTTTTCACAGAAGATATTTGGTTTAAAACATGTATTTTAAAATATGTTTTCTATTACGAGCAAAGCCGCACGAATACCACCAGTACCAAATAAAGATCATTGCGTGTTTTGTAATAAAGCCCTAGATCGTAGCTTAGGTTGCGACACGTCCGCCATCTTAGGGCTAAACGATGCTTTCTTCTGTGTCTGCTACGGTGAAGTAGCGTGTGTAAGATTCTTGTCGATCTATTGATTAGAATAGAGTTTCCCACATGGTGGTCCGCGGAGTTCATCTCAGGGGGTCCGCAGTGCCATCCAGCTAAAACATTAACTATAATTGAGATTGAAGGACGAGTTATCATATTTAAATAAAAAAGAAAGAATCTTATAAGACTAAACAGTAAAAAGAAAACTTTATTATGTAAAGTATATATTCTTGTTATATAAAGCGTTTAAGCTTCATACAGAATATGATGATGAATTTAAAAAAAATCTAAACTTCAGTTTTTAGTTAAAGAAAAATATTTTGTCTTTATTTCTTTTAAAATATTCTATACAACTGAATTTTTAGCCAACTATTTAGTAACTAACAAATTAAAAAAAATAAATAAAATAAATAATTAGCAATTATGTAATAATAATTAACTATAAATTTACAAACTGAGCGCAGCAAAATAATAATTATAAATCTCTACATCAATTTTAACAATTATAACATGCTTACACTAATATTTATACTTGTGGAGAGGATATCGGAGCTGTTCACATGTGCCCCTACATGTTGCTTTCGCAAGTGCCACGGCATCTACCTTAGAACTAATTTTCAAAAATAAAGAATTTTTAATTTAATTACAAAATTTAAACATTGGCGTAAATTTACGCGAATGTTCCTATAATGGTTTTCAATAATTTAATGTAGCTTTTTAGTTAGCTGAAATACGTTTTTACACGAAGAAGACATTGATAAAAGCACCATCTGCTAAAACAAGGAAGCTGTCGCCACAGGAAAATAAACTGGCTTCTTGCTCTGAAAGTTTGTTTAAAAAGCAGAACGGGTACTGCTATTACTTGAGAATTTTTTAAGATTTTTTGCTTGACGTTATCCTAGTAAAACATACCTTGTTCGCATGTACACCGTGTTCACATATGCCCCCTTTTCCCCTACCTAAGTGTTTTTTTTTTTTTTTTTTTGGAGTAATCACGATTGCTTATTGCTTTTATTTGACTGTTTTGATGTTCCTATGATTTTATTTTCCCGCCAGCACCCTCTGCCAGCACCACCGTCGACCGGCTCCTCACGATGCTGCTCCTATAGTGAAAGCCGTCTCCAGGTTGCGTCAATATGGTACATACACGCGCATACGTGCACAACTACTCACACAAGCACACATACATACAACTACACACATACACAAACACACACGCAAACACATACACATACACACACAACTACCCACACACTTATGCCTGCACACAGACACAAAACACATATGCCTACACACACATACACATCCCCCCCACACACACAAACACTCATACACACAACTGCCCACACACTCATACCTGCACACAGACACTAATCACACATGCCTACACACACATACACATACTCTCCTGCACACAAACACATACCCCCCCCCCCACACACATAAGCACACACGCCTACACACACACACACTCGTGATTGCGAAAAACATAATTTGAATTCAAGAGGTCAAAATTAAAATTAATTTTTTTTAAATATAATTTCAATACCAGGAATATTGTTTTTCCATGAATAAAATATAGTTTTCAAGACTATTCAAAGTGATTTGTGAACTAAAAAAGTATCCTCCTCCGTCTCCTCTTTTAGTTGTAGAGTCCATTTGCCGCATTCATTCGACTGTCCTCGTAAAAACGAAACCGAAATCATTGAATTTCCTCCATAACTCTCAGTCCCAAAACAGCAACATTATCACTTCCTTCAGTATTCTTTCAGCCCATTTTTTTTTTCACAACTCAACGAATATCGCTGCGCTGCACGTCTTTCTTTTTCGATGAGAAAAACATAAATTTTTTCCCGCGGTCAAATGGAACAAAGTTATTTTATCGGTTCTGCCAAAATGGATAAAACGAAAACGGGAGAGAGAATTTTCGGGCTGCTCCAGTTTCCGGTTCCGGAGTTGGAAATCATTTGCTCGCTCCGCTGAAGCAATGTCGACGGTGAATGGAACGACGTCGGGCGATGTTGCCTGAAAAAGACGCAGTTAAATTCCGTCTATTCAGAGTCACTGCTTGAATATTTGTGGCGTAACGACTCTTTTTTTTCTTTTTTCGCTCAACTAGTTCAAATGTATCAGTTTTTCAACACACCACATATTACCAGCAATCGGTAATTCTATTTCTGAAGCAAGTGAGCACTAAAGTAAGGTTCAAAACAAGAAATACAGGTGTCCCCTCATATAAAAATTCAGGAAGATTTTCTGGTAATTGTTACTATAAAATGGCGGACTTAAAGTATCGCTGATTTTTACGGTAATTTATACCCGAAAAATAAGCGATCCCAGCTCCAATTGGTTGCTGTGGTCTACCGAGGAAACCGTAAAATTTTACAGTAACATTTGATTTTTTATGGTAATAGTTACTGGCAGCATGGATGCCAGTAACAATTACCGTAAATTTTTCAGAAAATTTTTAACAGTGCACGGTTAATTCGTTTCGTATAGTATCGAAAACGTGTTATACGAAACTTTTGTAAAAATAACATTTTTACTTATTTTTAATACTAATTATGTACGCGCAAGAGTAAAAATCAGGTTAAGTTGTATCGTGTTATATCGAAACCGTGCTCCGTGTTATATAGAAACCGTGTTATACGAGACTTAGAAATAATGTAAATCAAGGAATGTGTACCGTGTTGTATCGAAACCAAGTTTTATAAAAACAAAGTATAGAATTCGCTAAATAAATACCTTTGTGCTGAACAGTAAAGTAAGAAAAACAACGTTAAAAAAAAGCACAAATTTGCCAATTACAGCAGACACGTGTTTCGGCGTTACAGGGAAAGCCTTTTTTAATGCAAAAAGGCGTTCCCTGTAACGCCGAAATACGTGTCTGCTGTAATAGAATTCGAGTTCTTAAAAATTAACAGAATGTGTTAAACATAAGTGAAATTCTATCTTTTATAAATATAACATTCGTGTTGTATCAAAACCGTTAAGCATTAAAGTCAAGTTTCGTACCGTGTAATATCGAAACCGTGTTACAATAATCGCACATTTGGTACCGTGTAATATCGAAACTGTGTTGTACAAGTACCGTGTTATACGAGGGACACCTGTATACCACATTAAGATTTTTTATAAACCCCGATTCTGACCCTTAAACCGTACGAAGATGTAATAGTCAGAGACAGCGATTGGAACTGAAAAATGTTTGTGTGTGGGGGGGGGGGGGGGCAAAAAAAAAAAAAAAAAAAAAAAACACACACACACACACAACTAAAAGTCATAAAAATTTTAGCGGGAGAAAAAAAAAAAGCAAATTTTCGCTTTAGCTGGTTTTTGAGAGCATATGATTGGTAATTGATGCAAATCTAACAGTTTAATTTACGTGTTTCTTAAGATTTTGAGGAACTATGTACACAAGAATTTTCCCCCCAAGAAACACTTAGACATGAGTCAGACTTACATTATTTTCCCCAAAGCATTTTGAGATGTCACAAACACTTGGTAATAATTTCATTAAGCAAGTTACGGCTTGTTTAAGTAAAACAATTGATTTACTAAAATCTAAACAATGAATACTTAAATAAAAATTACTAGTTGTGCTAAATAATGTTTCGTAAATAGATATACAAAGTAAAATAAATATTTCTGATCTGAAAATTTTGACGCTTCTGCTTTTTTTTTACAATTTCTGGTTTTTGTTTCTAAATTGAAACGTAAAATAAATAAACCGTAAAAAGTGGGAGGGAAGGCTGCTTGCCCCCCCCCCCCCCTTTGCTTTCTGAATCGCCGCCACTGGTATTATGAAAACAATGAGATAAATAACAATAGTAAAATATGTTTCTGGACTCATAGTTTGTTTGCCCTCGTGTTTCCGTTTTCGAAATAGGAGGCCTTGGAGTCTGAAAGTTTTTAAAAAGTCACTAAATTTAGTCAGTTTCGATAAATACTAGACGACATCTTTGATACGCTTTGCAGATGGATCACTGCCTGCTACATGCAGGCGGTGACATCCCGTGGTAAATTCAATTTCTTGCCAAGTCCTGAAATTTGTTACCTCTTTTAAAACTTCGACACACTTTTCTTTCTACTACAGGGTTCTCCGGACCTCCCACTGTTTACAGTTTAACCAGTTGGAAGAGACCCTGGAGACAGCAACGATTTTTTGTTCCAGACCAGAAACTGAGCAGTCCCTGGTACAGCTATCCCCAGAGGTATCGTTTCACTTGGAGGGCTTTGTGACCACGAACATATTTAACGTCGCCCAGTCACCAATGATAAAAAGGGTGGTTTTTCGAACGGCTAGGTCGAATCCGGAACTTTACAGTCACAAGTGAGATACCTTACCATTCACCACGGCCCTACTTCAACAGACTATCTAAAATTAATAAACGTTGATTTCATGTGCATCTATCTATGTCATCGCTACTCCTGGTGAACGACAAAAAACTGAACATCGAACATGGTATCCATAGATTCGTAGTTTTCCTGGCTATATGTTTAGCTAGTTGTTATAATTATGCGATTTCAATTAGAGGAGATATTAATGAATATCTGTATTTTTCTACTAGGGATCTTCTTTCCGAGCTGCTAGCAAGGGGCCAAAACGGAAGTGACGCGCACACAGGAAAGCATGCACACCAAGGCGAAATTTTGTCGAGTGGTATAATGAAGAGTGTTTTTCGAAGCGATAAGACAAATAGCTTTTCGAATGGCTTAAAGCAGGGCCAACTGCAAAGAGCCCACCGGCCGGAATTTCGGTCACTGATCACCTGGCGTGCCGCAGTTTTAAAAGTTGAACAATAACAATTAATATTAATTATAAATTATAAAAAAATGAAACAGAAGGATTGTAAAACAATTAGCTTACATTTTGATGGGAAAACTGAGGACGATCCGCCGTCTTTACAAATTCAGGAATGCCAACATGGATGCATGTCAACATTGATGCGGGCCGCCAGTTGGACAGCCCTGGCTTAAAGCGCGTTTCTTGATGCCATGATATTTCGTTCTTTCTGTTAAAAGAAATTGTAACTTACATGCCTAAAACGTCAATTAAATTCCTTCACTAGCTTAAGCTGTCTCAGCTGGCAAATATGGAGTGAAGACCCAAAAGTACCCTTGCGGTCCGGTACTTTCAGGCCGGATTCTACGGCGGCTCGCTCAACCCGCCTGCTGCAGAAAACTGCAGCAGGCGGCTGTTTGAACGAGCCGCCGTAAGCGGCGAGGCCAATGCTGCTCAGCAGGCAGCGGTAAGAAGGCGGTGAAGTCCCTGGATGTACATTAGAGATGAGTTCGGGCTCATTTTTGAGAGTTCGGGCTCATTTTTGAGAGCCCGGGCCCGCCCGAGTCCGAAAATTTGTAACCCAGCCCGCCCGAGTGATATTGTCTCGGACCAAAATCCGAGCCCGCCCGAGCCCGAAGAACACTTTCTTGTATCAAAAACTGAGCCTTCTACTATCTGACATGATCTCTCTGTTAATGAGAAATGTTACGTCAAATGCTCTTCATTAACAGAAGTTTCTAAATTTTCTTAAAATGCTCCACTTCAGATGCATTACTGTATGACATATTGCAATAGTAATCGCAAAAAAAAAAAAAAAAAAAATTAATTTGAATTTTGACATTTTGAATTCAAATTATGTTTTTCGCAATCACGAGTGTGTGTATGTAGGCATGTGTGTTTGTGTGTGTGGGGGGGGGAGTGTTTGTGTGTACAGGGTATGTGTGTTTGTGTTTGTGTGCTGGCATAAGTATGGGGGGGGGTATGTGTATGTGTGTGTAGGCATATGTGTTTGTGTCTGTGTGCAGGCAGGAATGTGTGGGTAGTTGTGTGTATGTGTGTGTATGTATGCGTGTGTTTGTGTGTGTATGTGTTTGTGTGAGTAGGTGTATGTGTGTGTAGGTGTATGTGTGTATAGGTGTTTGTGTATGGTGTGTGTGTGCATGCGTGTGCGGTGTGTGCAGTTGTGTATGTATGCGCGTGTGTGTAGGACATGGATGCAACCTGGAGACGGCTTTCGCTATAGGAGCAGCAGCGTGAGGAGCCCGCCTGTCCACGGTGATGGTGCAGAGGGTGGCGGTGGGAGAAATGATAGGACATCAAAACAGTCAAATGAAAGCAATAAGCAATCGTGATTGCTCAATAAAACCATTATAAATCAGCGTTAATTAATTAATTAATTTATTTATTTATTTTGGGGGGTGGGTACATTTGACGTAGATTGAACTGATTTAAATGTTCCTTTCATTTTCTCGCAGTAGGAAAATGTTTATTTGCTTAGAATTTGTATGGAGATTGGCGATTGAATATCTGTGCTTCTGCCCGAGCCCGAAACCTATTTTCGGTTCTTTAGCCCGAGCCCGCTTCGGGCCCGGGCTGAGCCCATCTCATCTCTAGTGTACATCAACCCACCGCAGGCGGTTCGCTTGAGCCGGCAGCCGAAGGCAAGTAAATAATTTGTTTTAAATTTTGTTTTTTGACGTATCTGGAAGTAGTCATCTCGATCCAGAAAGCTATTGGCGAAATAAGTGATTTATCTTTTAGTTTATAAAATAATGCAAAATGAATGAAGTCACATAGTCGTTCTTGGCAAAACAAATGTATATTATTAACGGAAACTGCATATGTGTCAAAATGTTACCTCAACTGAACTAAACTTGAAGAACAAATCAGCAATTACTTTCTCACAGAAATAGTTCTCTGGATTCTTCAATAAAACTTAGATAAAACTATGATATTCTTAATTACATAATATTTATTATATTTAAAATACAACCCTAATAGCAAAATTTCTTGCATCAACCTTGACAGATCTTGATATTATACTGACGGCATCAATATTGACGTGTTTCATACTGCATAAAGCTTGCATAAAGATTAAAAAGCAATATTACAATAACAACACGTATGCAACATTGCATTCATCTTAAAATATCAATATTGATATTACCTTACATTAACAACATTGCATACATGTTGACGCCGTCAAGATGATATTGCTTTCATGCTGTCGCCGTCAAGGTAATTAGTACACAATAGAACAGGTGGACCTTCGTTGATACTTGCGCATGCGCACAGTTCTTTCTACCCAGCGTCCCTCGCTTTGCTGGCACATCTTTCTCCTTCGACCTCCGATTCAGTCGGTTCAGAGGAGCTGCACGTGGCGTTGGCGTTGCGTTCTTTAGGCTTCGTTAAGTTGGTTGCTTAGTTATTAGTGTGGTATCATATTGTTTTAGGAATAACTTATGAATGACTGATAACTGTATTTGTTTATTAATATAGTACTAAACAAGTCATATCGCAGACGATGTGCGATCAATGTTAAAAATGGCCGAAAATAACTTTTTTCGTCCCTAGACTTTGAAACAAAGGACCTGAAGCCTAGAATTTCGTATTATCACTTCAATCTCATGAGTAAGATTAATTTTATTCAATGGTTATTTATGTTATTCTTTAAGATAAATTCATGTGTTTTGTCAATGGGATATTTTCAACGCTGACATCCATTTGGAAATGTACATTATTGTATTTATTTACTTATTTATTATTTTGCTTTCTTTACTCCTAAATGTGTTATAAAAACTTCCGCAATTATTCCTAACTAGGCATTTTACGTCTTTATAATACAATTAGAAGCATGAATTTGAAAAATAAGTCAAGTATTACGCAAAACGAAGAAACATTCATTTTTTAAATTGAATTGCGAGTACTATTAATACCATTATATGAATTTCCGATCAGATGTCAGCTTTAAGAAAATATTCTTAGGCTAGAAAACTATCTTGAAGAATAACAGAAATAATTAAAGAATGAAATTTAATTCTCGAGTTTAAAGTGAAAATAATAAATAAATAAATGGATATAACACCTTGCAAACGTGCTGATTTCATGCTGTCATGTCAATGTATCCTGACATTTTCCTGTCACATCAATACGTATGCAATATTACAAAAGCAAGATCATCTTGCCTAGACCTTGATTTCATGCTGTCATGACAACATCTTGATATTATCCTGTCATATCAATACGTATGCAAGGTTACAAAAGTAAGATCATCTTGCCTAGACCTTGATTTCATGCTGTCATGACAACATCTTGATATTATCCTGTCATATCAATACGTATGCAATATTACAAAAGCAGCATACCTTGATATTTTCCTGATATTATGCTGCATACACCTTGTCAGTCAATATTGTGGCAGCCTGCTGACAGCATAAATGGAGTAACATAACAACATTGAGGCAGCATTAATGCAAGATGATTTTTCTTGCATGTCAACCTTTATGCAATACTGAGGCAAGATATTTTGCTTACTGGGAAATTAATTTAACAAGACCCAAAAGGGGTATGGATTTATTTCATGATCTTGCCCTCGTGTTACAGTCTTTGCAACAATGTCCTAGTTAAAACCACTCATTTTATATCATCTCGGTGAAATTATATAGGGTTTAGTATTTAATTGGCTTGAAATGTTAGACACATTTTACATCCACATTACACACTCAAATAATATTGTTGCAAAAAAAAAAAAAAACTTATGAATTCGAAAGCGGCGTATAATAGGTTTGAAAACATTACAAAAATAAGTCATGAAAATTTTTTTATAATACATTGGATGGAAGGAGGAAATCTTCATTTTCTGGGACCCGTTCCAACTTCCATAATTTATGTGTGTCCGCTCTCTCCGCTATTCGTATTTGATTATTAAGTAACTAACGTGTTAGCTCCCAGATGGCGCCACTAAATTGGTAATTGTATAATCTTTTAATGGCGCGCTCTTTGTAATGTGCTGAATTTTTAGCTAGTGTTTCGTAGTAGGCAGGCCCGTGCTGGGCCTCCAAAGAGGGCGGTGGAAAGATTAGTCGAAGGGCGCCATTTTTTTCAGGTGCATGTTCATACATTGAGGGGGGGGGGCTTCCTTTTCCAGGAATAAAAACATCAATTCTGGGAAAAAATTTTCAAATTCTTTCATTCAATTCATTATTCAACTTCAAAAAAATATAATTTTGTTGAATAAGTTACCGCCCTTTGCCAGTTAGCCTTTTGCCAGGGCTAAGGCAAAATTCATGAAATACACCGCCAGCTCAGTCATTCCAGCCGAGGACTGCAGTTTCGTGCCTATTAGCACTCATCAGCCCTCAATAGGAAGTAACTATGAGCTGGGAGAGGGAAAACTTAAGGTAGTTATAAGTGCCAAACAAACTGGTAGCTATGTAAAATAAACACACCAGTCACTTTCCCGCACAAAAAAAGCCAATTGGTGTAAAAGCAGATACATTGCCAGATGATAGTTTTTCCGAACAAAACTCCAAATTTTACCTAATGACAGTTTTGCAGAATAGAAATAAATGTTTGGCCGATTGATGATATTTTTGTCCAATAGAACAACTCCAAGTGTTGACAAATGGCTACAAATTGGGCCGAATGAAAGCCAACAGTGCCAAACAAACTGGTAGCTAATATAGAATCGTCTGGTCAGCGCTAATTCTGTATTAGGTACCAGTTTTGTTTGGCACTCTTGGCTTCCTTAAGAGGTTTACCACCTCCAGCTCAGTCACTTCCTATGTCAGGCTGATGAGTGCTAATAAGCACGAAACTACAGTCCTCGGCTGGAATGACTGAGCTGGCGGTGTTTTTCATGCATAATTTTGTTATTTTGTTCCCTCTTCAAGATTGAAGCAACTTTAACAAGAAAGAAAGAAGAAGGAATCATATAGGAGCATACAGTTTTGTGTTCATGCAGAGCCGGATTTAGACTTAATGAGGGCTTAAGCTATTTCAGGCCTAGGCCTTTTATAGTCCAAACAACTTTTCTGTCGGTGGCATAAGAAGACAGTTATAAATGTTTTCCTCTTTTTTTTTCTTTTTTCAATGTTTTTGTCTCGTTCTTCTGATACAAACATCCACGCTTTACGTTTTTGTTTTAAAATGTATTCTGCTGTCATCTTTGAACTGACTTTAAGAGGAGAAAATTACTCAACGGAATGACGCAGCTCTCCCTTTTAGTGGAGCATAGAGTATCCCCAATTTCTGGGTGTCCGGGGGTTTCTTCCCCGGAGGAATTTTGAAAAATAAATGCAAAATTCTGTAGTTTGAAGCCTTATAAAGAGTAATTAAAACTACAAAAGTACCAAAAAAAAAAGGCAAACAAAACTTTTTAAAAATTAATTTCATACTCTTTTGAAAATTAGGATAATACATGGTAAAAATTGATTTTGATTTGGCAATTGACAGAGAAAAAGAGCAAGGGAGGAGAAGAGATAATGTATTGTTACTTGTCGACATCGACTTCACTTTTCACTCCACAGTCCCCGTACCTACCACTATTTGTAGCTTAACCAGTTGGATTGGACACCGAAGACAGCTTTGATCTTTTGAACCAAACGAGAAACCGAGCAATCCCTGGTCCAATACACCACGAGGTATCGTTTCACTTGGAGGACTTCATGACCACGAGCATATTTAACGTCTCCCAGTCACCATTAATGAAGACAGTGGATCTTCGATCAGCGAGGATCGGACCCGGGACCCTCCGCTCACAAGTCTGACACCTTACCGATCAGGTCACCACGGCCCTCCCATCGGCTTCCGAGGAACAATCACTCTGCCAACCCATCCACAAATACAAAATGATCAGTAGTAAAAAATGTTTTTAAAGAAATTTCGTTCATATTTAGAAAACTGGTAACAGGAAGGTATCGTACTGCCGATTCGGACCAATTAATAATGTATTATACACTTGATAAGAAATAAAATTGATGCACACTTTGCTAAGAGTTTCAAAGAATTTCCTGATCATTTTCAAATACTCTAGAACAATAAAAATTAATTGCGGCACTTCATTTGCATTCCCTGCATTCCAATCTCGGACATTTTAGTATTGGATTGTATATTTTTACAGTATTTTATAATTTAGTAAGAAACAGCTATTTTAAGTTTAAAAAAAATAAACTATAGATTTCTCTTTACAACTTTCTATCAAATTATAAGTATAGGAACAGCAATACTAGTATAATGTTTTTTTAAATGCTAAACAGATTGATAATATACAGTAGAAGTGTGATAAAAGCAAGCAATAACAATAGAATGTTCAGTACTGCATTTAGGATTTTTAAAAAAATTGCAAGACATGAGAAAAGTGAAAACCATGATTTTTACATTTTTGACGCAGGATGTAATAAGGAGCTGGATTTGATAAATTTTGGTATCCCCCCTCCCTATTTTCTCTCATTTGTTAAAAATTTTTAAATTCAAAGTTTGTAGCCACACTTTTTTCAAATTTTCAAGGTTTGCAAGCACTTTAAAATGAAAAGTTTACTTTTTCAAGCATTCTTTTTTTTTTTTTTTCTAGGAACGAATCAAGCAATTTTTCGGGAGTTGGGAGGTTGCAGTATTTTGGAAATGCATGAATGTATTTTTTTCAATGTACTATACAATAAACATGAACAGCGACAGGAAAGCTTCCTCTGGTCTGATTTGTGTATTTTTTTTCTGTTGACTTGCAAAATGTGGTGTTGTACGTTAGAGAATATAGTATGTATGTAGAATATCATATTCGCATTATACTTCGAAATTTTCGAAATAATAACTACAATTTAACGAATTGACGCAATGCCAAAAAATAATTCACTGATCCAGTAAGAACAATTGTTGGAGATTACCATATATGTAAGTCTGTAGGGTCATACATTCCAAAATATGTGGTATATATCGATAAAAAGATCGATGTTTGGGAACATCGATGTCTTGCCACCAATGTCGCACCTCTAATTCTTAGTATGACAGTACTGTAATATGCAACATAATCACAAATTAATAAGTGACTGCAAACAGTGGCGTAGCAACAGCAACATAACGAGTGGGCGAATAAACTTTGCAAGGCCTTCTCCCTGAAATTTAGAATAAATTCCAGATCAAGTTGTTCTTATATTCTGTCTAGGGCCAGCTAAAGTAGTTTCGCCGAGCCGGACTAAAATGCAAAATGCCCCCCCCCCTTTTTTTAAACTATTCAAAATAAATATTGTTCATTAAAAACGAGCCAATAAATCTTGTTAATTAAAAAAAAATCAAAATAAAACCGCATATTTATTAAGGCTACACTTAAAGCATACAAGAGTGGGGGGGGGGGGCATCAAAAGATACCAATCACATTCTTAGTGACGGCCTCAATGAATAAGTCATGATTTAAAAAATAAAATAAATAAATCAGGACACACCCTTTTTTTTTTTTTTTGGTTACATACGCGTCAGCGGTGCAATCAAGAAATGTTTTAAGGGGGGTTCCCTTAAAATTTTCCCTAGCTGATACAAGTTGGGTCCGAGGGTCCTCCCCCGGAGAAATTTTTGAAATTGTGGTCTTAAGAACGCATTTTTAGACGGTCTCCGCTGACATTACGGGGAGGCAGTTTCGGCTTGCCTTCTGAAGACATTTTTAGAAACTGAGTTCTTTAAACGCGATTATAGGCGGTATTTGTTGACATCAGGGTTAGAAATGGGACTTAGGGGCTGTCCCTGATCGATTTTTTTGCAAAATAGAGTGAAATCAATCAAACCTTTCCCCAATTTTTCAAAATTGAATTTCCAAAACGCAGTTACCGATAGACTGTAATGATGAATTACTGGAAAGGTATCTCTAATATTTCTCCCCAAAAAACATTTCGAAATATAAGTACTTAAAAACGAAGTTTTTAAGCGATATTTAGTGATACTAGGGGAGAGGTTCAAAACTCTCCACTTCCATTTTTTCGGAACTGCAGCTTTTTCATTTTCAGATTTCATACGGGAGCTTCATCTCATTCTATTTAAAGAGGACTACGAGCTAAAACACTTCAACCAATTGTCGTTTTAAAAATTCAATTTTTGACTATTTGGGGAATATTATGAAAGCCCTGGGAGTTCGAGGCACTAGTCCAGAAGTTTTCTGAAATTGAAGTCAAAAAATGCGGCTATATTTAATAACATAAGGGACTCGGCAATTTTGCAAAATTGTAGTTCCGAACAAGAAGTCTTAATTCATTTCTTAGTGGAATTAGGAAAGAGCAGAAAGTGCAAATGTCTTGTTTTCAAATATTTCTTGCGGCTAGTGAGAATTCAAATTGCTCAAGTTCTCTGCATTTCTTTAAATTTTCCGTCGTTTAATATGTACAAAAGTAAGAATAGAAAAATACCTTTACTACTTTAATTCCTTTTTTTCTGCCAATAGAAATATTTATTTTTAAAAAATGTTATAAGGTTATGCTGGTTTACGTCCCAAAATTTTTCGGAGGGGGGTAGCAGATCGGGCCCCGCTGCCCGCTGGAGACTGCCCTAGCTACAGTTGATAATATCTAAAACCTATGTATTCTTGTTTAAGCACTTTTATTATACATGGTCTGACTGTCACGGAAAAAATCTGAGGCCTGCTTTTGCTTACATTTCAGCAATTAGACTAATTAGAGACTTAGGAATTTCACTAAATGATTTGCTTATTCTTAAGATACAACTAACCGCTGAAAAATTTAAATTGTAAACAAACTTATTATTTCGGTTAGGATGGAAAACCGCGAACTATGGTTGGTCCATGGGAAATCCTTAACGTCTGATTTTAGTTTAGTTTTGACAAAAATGAATGATGCATCATAAAAATCTGTGCTTTACGATGCCATTCCAACTTTTCTGTCAAGGTAAGTCGGGAAGATAACAACAAACACATGCGAATGAGTTCAGAACTCGAACAAAGCAACAATACATCAACAGACCGCCCTGGAAGCAGAAGCTATTTCGATAATGGGAGACATAAAAGACAGTGACATTCCGTATGAATATCCAGATAATCCTAACCATTATTATTCTATTGAGAGGTTATGGAGGAATGAGTTAGTCTCTCCCAAAACTAGTTTGGACATAAAAATACTAGAGTATATTTAAGGGCTGTAATTCAAAAACAAATCAAAATGTTCAGTTTTAAATTTTTTTTCTTTGTGTATTTTTTCTGCAAATGCTGCTGCTATAAAAAAAATAATATAAACAGCAAAAAAAAAAATAAATAATAGTAATAATAATTAAAAAAATGAAAAAATGTAAAAAAAAACGAAAATTAAAAAATAAAAAAAATAATAAAGGCGGCTGCAGCCTCACCGCCCCCCCCCCCTTAGATTCGCCACTGGGGTCCTATGTCTTCGTCCTACCTGCCTTGTGTGTAAAAAAAACTCGTTCGCTGAGTTACGTTTGGAAAAATCTAAAACCAATGTTTTCGTGCTTTAGATTCTTCTCGAACTTTGGGACCATATGGAATCGTCCTTCAAAATATTGGTAAAAAGACCCCCCCCCACACACACACACCCGGCTCAGCTAGGGACCGCCTAGACCTGGCTTCATTGGCCTATTTGAAAATCAAATACTGGGCCACTGTGAGTAAAATTTCGTTCGCTTTTGTTTTAGTTGGTAATGTCTAAAACTAAAACCAATGCATTCGTGTTTTAGATTTTAGTGGAACTTCAGAGCTCAGTGGCATCCAGGGCCTGATTACTGAATAGGCCAACTATACCGTGCCGTAGTGGCCTACTTTTTAGGGGTCCATAAATGGCTGAAATTGTTTTAGCCTATGGCCAAAATTATAAAGTTTCACAACCGGGGTTTTTCAAAAACATGTTTGGCCTAGGGCCTCCCGATACCTTAATCGGGGCCTTTTGGGGCATCACACGAAGACCGACACGCGGCATTTAGCGTTAGCACCGCCACTACTTGGACTGCTTGTTCTAGGTTCTACTGTTATAAATACGGAAGAGGGCAATTTAACAATGAAATATTGAAACAAAATTATGTTTTATACGGATACAAATGGGGCCAATTGTGTTTGAGCAGACAGCTCTAGATTTTTCGACCTCTTTAGAACTTTGAAAATTGCATTTTTAGAGAAGGTAGACAAATATTTATTACCGACCGGTTTTAGATGATGAGAGTTTCCGGAAGGGGGGGGGGGGAGTTTTCTTTCTCGTGGTTGCTTGTCGACCAGCAGATCAGGGAAAAGTTCGAAGCGAGGTCCTTCGGTTTTTTTTTTATCATGAGAAAAATGTCTAAAACTAAAACCAATGCATTCGTGTTTTAGATTTTAGTGGAACTTCAGAGCTCAGTGGCATCCAGGGCCTGATTACTGAATAGGCCAACTATACCGTGCCGTAGTGGCCTACTTTTTAGGGGTCCATAAATGGCTGAAATTGTTTTAGCCTATGGCCAAAATTATAAAGTTTCACAACCGGGGTTTTTCAAAAACATGTTTGGCCTAGGGCCTCCCGATACCTTAATCGGGGCCTTTTGGGGCATCACACGAAGACCGACACGCGGCATTTAGCGTTAGCACCGCCACTACTTGGACTGCTTGTTCTAGGTTCTACTGTTATAAATACGGAAGAGGGCAATTTAACAATGAAATATTGAAACAAAATTATGTTTTATACGGATACAAATGGGGCCAATTGTGTTTGAGCAGACAGCTCTAGATTTTTCGACCTCTTTAGAACTTTGAAAATTGCATTTTTAGAGAAGGTAGACAAATATTTATTACCGACCGGTTTTAGATGATGAGAGTTTCCGGAAGGGGGGGGGGGGAGTTTTCTTTCTCGTGGTTGCTTGTCGACCAGCAGATCAGGGAAAAGTTCGAAGCGAGGTCCTTCGGTTTTTTTTTTATCATGAGAAAAATGTCTAAAACTAAAACCAATGCATTCGTGTTTTAGATTTTAGTGGAACTTCAGAGCTCAGTGGCATCCAGGGCCTGATTACTGAATAGGCCAACTATACCGTGCCGTAGTGGCCTACTTTTTAGGGGTCCATAAATGGCTGAAATTGTTTTAGCCTATGGCCAAAATTATAAAGTTTCACAACCGGGGTTTTTCAAAAACATGTTTGGCCTAGGGCCTCCCGATACCTTAATCGGGGCCTTTTGGGGCATCACACGAAGACCGACACGCGGCATTTAGCGTTAGCACCGCCACTACTTGGACTGCTTGTTCTAGGTTCTACTGTTATAAATACGGAAGAGGGCAATTTAACAATGAAATATTGAAACAAAATTATGTTTTATACGGATACAAATGGGGCCAATTGTGTTTGAGCAGACAGCTCTAGATTTTTCGACCTCTTTAGAACTTTGAAAATTGCATTTTTAGAGAAGGTAGACAAATATTTATTACCGACCGGTTTTAGATGATGAGGGATTTTCCGGAAGGGGGGGGGGAGTTTTCTTTCTCGTGGTTGCTTGTCGACCAGCAGATCAGGGAAAAGTTCGAAGCGAGGTCCTTCGGTTTTTTTTTATCATGAGAAAAATGTGTTTTATCTGTCTTCTTTTACCAATGCGGGACTGAAAAAAAATCCCCCCCCCCCCCGGAACAAACTTCCATCTGAGAAAAATTCGGAACGAACTGGAGATGCGAGGCCCTAGGAGGTGCGAAGCCTTGGACTGTCTCTCTCTTCGTCCACTCCTTGCTACGCCTCTGACAGCAAATTGAAAACGTATTAGAATGAAAAATAACTTTTTAAGCATGGAGACTTCAAATTTGGCATACTAATTTAGACTGAAACTACACAGTTACCACCACCATCTAAAAAGTTTGCTTTCCTCCCCGCTCCTACTCCCTTTCACGCAAAATTAGGGGAAAAGTACTGAACATATTCATATATTAATCATTAGATAATTATACATGTAATCCTAAATCTTTGTGCACCATAAAAGACAGGAATAAATTTAATATATTTGCATTTACAAAACCATTTTTTTAAAGAATAAAACTCAAAAATAAATTAAATAATTGTATTGCAGCAAAAGCTTAGTTTATTGCACCCTGTCAACCTGTCATATCTCAGCGCCCGGGGCGACAGCCCCGCTCTTCGGGCAGCCCTGGTGGTAGGCTGGCAGGTCTCCTAAGAAATGATGGCACCCTGAGCGAATATTTTCTGCAGCCCCACCCCTCACACAGAAAGGTGGGGGAAAAACTGAACATTTTTACATTTTTCATTTGATAATTTTATATGCAATCCGAAATCGATGCATAACAATGATGCATAAGACAGGAATTAAATCTAATATATTTGCTTTTTAAAAACATTTTGTTTTTTTTTAATGAATAAAATTTTAAAATACATTAATTAATTGTAAAGCAAATTGCAGCAAAAGTTTAATTTATGACGCCTTATATATCTCGGCGCCCGGAGCGATTGCCCCGCTCTTCGGGCGAGCCTGCTGGCAGATCCGTCCTAAGAAATGGCTGCGCCCTTGGCTAATATTTTTTGGGGCCCCTTCCCCTAACGTACAGAATCGTGGGAAAAGCACCGAACATATTCATATTAATTATTAGATAATTGAACATGTTAGTTTTTTTTAGTTGCTTGGGCACTGTCGTATCCTGAATACATCCTTACTAATGTCATGAATGCGAAAGTATTGTAATCTATGTATACCATAATCTATGTGTACAAAAATGTATGTTTACCATAAAAGACAGAGAATTAAACCTAATATATCTATATATCTGAGAGCAAGGAAAATCGCAATTTTTGTACGTTACTCTGGCTCTGAGATACAGATATTTGCATTCTAAAAACCCTTTGTTAAAAAGAATGAAATTAAAAAATAAATTAATGAATTGTAGTGCAGCAAAAGCTTTTTATGGCGCCCTCTCGTATCTCGAAGCCCGAGGCCATCGCCCCGCTCGCCACCCTCTTCGGATGCTTCGGATATCGGACGGCCCGTGACACCAAGGCGCGGTAATCTCTGTAGGCTATTGGCGATGTAGCTAATCCCCTGCTACACCTTGAAATCGTTTGCATTTTTACACTGCATTTTTCCCATAAATAGAAACCATCTGTTTACTCCAGAGAACAATCTTCTTTAACAGTTCCGAGAGAAGAGGGGGGGGGGGGGTCATCAGGTGCAAACAGAGATGAATGACAGAGGGTAGGCTACAGTTTAGAAGTTGCCGACTCTTTTAGAAATCTTTTATTGCAGCTGTTGTATATATCTTAACTAGAAAACCAGTATCTTATTGCGGGTACTTACTTTATGGAAGAGATCGTTATTCCCCTTTGGCAAAATTCTACATGAGTGGTTTCTGTGCGACACATTTTTTTTTTCAAACTATTTTTTTCCGGTTTTGATGAAATTTTTCATTCACTGAAGAAAAGGGCGCCGTAGAAGGGGGCGCACCGGGATTCGTCCCGGTGTCCCGGTGGGCCAGCACGGGCCTGGTAGTAGGAATCTGACGAATCACGAATTTGATACGAATTTCTCAAAATTGTGGTTGTAAGTATACACTATTTTTGCTAATTATTATCTTTTGAAGATTCGGCAGGTAAAGTCTTCGTTAAAAATCTACCTTTGGTTTTGTTCTTCATTTACGTTGCTGGCTACACCGGTTTACTGCGACATATTGTTGTACCAAACCAATCGTGCCCCCACGTGCATGTTCTTTTTCCAATTCAATGAAATTCTACAATTTCATTTCCTGCTTCTTCATTCATTACTAGTGGTACCCGCACGGCCTTGCCCGTAGTAGAAAACTAAAAGGTGATTTGGTGCGCCTGTATATTTACAAATAATGGATTACGAATTTCTCGCCAATTTGCTATATTCATTTGCTTGCCCATGTTACGGTTCCACGTTATGATAATTTCGCAATTTATTAGTCCACGTTGTGATAATTTGCTTGGTAAAATTTTCTTAAAATTGGAATAGAAAAAAGAAACAAAATCGAATTTTCGAAAAATCGCTTCGAGGTGCACTCCCATGCTACAAACTAATTTTGTACGAAATTTCATGAAAATCGGCCGAACCATCTAGGCGCTATTCGTGTCACGGAGATCCTGACAGAGACTTTCAGCTTTATTATCTTTACTATTTTCTATCTCGCGCATAAGGCTGAAAATTTGAAAAAATAAGTTAAAAATTGAATTTTTTAAAATAATTTTTTTCCTCATTTTTGTAGTGCAACCATCATAAATTATCCGTATATAGCGTAGTTTGAACCAAAAAAAAAAAAGTTTTATAACTTTTACACAAGATTTTTAGTTTGCGCATACGCGTTGAATGGGGTTGTTTCCTTCAGTTAATAGTAGTACTTTTTTGTCACTGAAAATTGATAGAATAAGCAAAAAAATAATAATAACATGGACCCAGAAAATACTTTCAGTTTTCCAACAGTTATTTTTTTAATTAGTTTTTTTTTAAAGTCCGATTTTTTCAAACAAGGCGTGGTGATGACGTCACAAATGATGCTCTTTGGCGCATCTTTCTAGCGCATTTTCCACTTTATGATAATCAAGAAGTGAATTAAAATTGCGCTCTATGCTTGTTATCAACCATACCGTTGCCAATACACGTGAGTAAAGATGCGAATTAAATATTTTGCTCAGTGAATGGCAACACTGAATGGCATTTCATCATTTGTCATCGGACAGAAGCATAAACAATAAAAGCGCACTGATTTAAGTAATTTTTTTAAAATATTAAACTTAAACAAATTGCTTGAAAAATGGTCCGATCCTATGTTTTTTATGCATGCTCTTTCAGAAAAAAATACTTTTAAAATTTTGGAAACGACCCCAGTGGGCTAAAATCGCCTAAAATTTGAAATTTACGCATACGTGACTAAAGATCTTATGTGAAAGATATAAAATATTTTGTTAAGTTCAAACTACGCTATATAATGATAATCTATGGTTGATCCACTATAAAAATTATATATATATTTTTAATTTTTTGAAAAATTCAGTTTTTAACAATTTTTTAAACTTTTAGCCTCATTCGCGAACTGAAGATGTTAACTCAGAATTTTTTCCCCCATTTGAAGATATCAAACTACAAATTTTGAGAGGTAACACGATTCCGAAATAAAGAATCGATTTTATTCGAATCACCCTATTCTATAGCTCTTACAAAATGCCTAAATTTGAGTGTTAACTTGTTCACTTATGTGAAACCCAGGCTAGCGTACCCCTATCTGCATCTCATGCACCCCCAATTTTTCTCTCACAGTAATGAACTCCTTGCAGGCTTACATGGGCTCCTAGGGCGCTATGGATCAGTTTTGGGAACCGCTGAAAATACAAGTAGAAGTGAATCAAGCTCAAGCTGTACAGTAGATGGCGCCACTATTTTTGTGTATTGTTTTCCTTTGGGTATTTTTAATTTAGCGATAAGCTTTTCGAAAATCAGAATGTTCAATATAAAACTGTTTACATTTCAGAAAGTATTTTTTTAAAGCCGTATTGAACCCGCTCAAAATTTTCCGGCTCGGCGTTTGCGTACTTTGTTTTCTTTTTCATTTTCGGAATATTATGAGCTTGAGGGAAAATGAGTGAATCAATCTTACGTTGTACAATAGATGGCGCCACTATTTTATGCATTATTTTCCTTTTCAATTTTAATACACTTTTAGAAAATTAGAATATTCAATAGAAACGCTGTTAGAAACGCTATCTCAGAAAGAAAGTTTTTTTTACTAGCTGTATTGAACACGTCCAAAATTTTTTAGCCCTGCGTTTTTCATACTTTTTTTTTTCCTTTTTCAATTCCTGAATATTATGAATGTGAAGGAGGAATATTTCAAGTTTAATATGAAACATTCTTTTTTTTTTACTAGATAAAGACACCCATTTAAAACTTAAGGGGCTGCTCGATCTTTCATAATCTCAAAACATATTTAAAATTCTTCAAATGGAAAACTAACAACTACTATTAAATTCCATTTAAATTAGTTTTTAGTATAATATAAAAAAAATACCTTTGTGCTGAACAATAAAGTAAGACAAAACGACGTTAGATGAAGCACAAATTTGCAAATTACAGCAGACACGTGTTTCGGCGATACAGGGAACGCCTTTTTCAATGCAAAAAGTAATGAGCTTATGGGTGAAAAGACATCCGACAAAAGCCAAGAAGAGCAGATAAGCATGCAGCTTAAAAGATAAAAATAGCGGATTAGCCAAACACTAATGAGAAAATTAAAAACCGATCAGGAACCATTAGAAATGCAAGCAAAGGCAAAAATGCCCCAATTCATCTGATCTTGACCTTTGGGAATCTTTTCATATTTTGAGGAACAGTTCTAACTTAGTTAATGATCTTAAAGCTGTTCCATATTTTTTCCAACATTTGGCTCCCATATCTCTACATAGTATAAAATGTAGTGTCCAAAAAGCGTCTGTTTGTTTGAACTCGCAAAAACTCGAGAACCACCCGGCCGATTTTGCTGAAATTTTCACAATTTGTTCCTTTAAGTCCTGAGAAGGTTTGCAGACCAGTTCGAAAAAATTCGATGAATAGTTCTTTTTTTATTCCAATTTAGGCCCAATTTTCACATAAATTCCCGAATATGGGGGTAAAAAATTACTCGCAATTAGTAATATTACATATCGTTGGAAAGGGTAGAATTTTCCGCGCTCTACGCAATTTGTTCCAACGCTCTAACTTAATTGCGGCGGGAGTTATTTACGTTTTTAGCTCGAATTTGTTTAGGCTTAGCTGAAATTTAGGCAATACTTTCTTCATTAAATCCATCAATAAAAAGTGAAGGAATTGTCCTACAGTTTTCGTTTTGACACCATTGAAAAGAGCTACCTTTTTTACTTCAGATCTAACTCGACCTATGGTCGGAAGTTTAATTCTCTATCTCCATTAGAAAAAAAGTTACAAGCGAATTAAATGAAGTTCCAAAATCTGTTCTCTATTCAAGTTCTTAACCATTTTATTTTGCGTTTCCTCGGTAACGCTTTTTGAATCCATTGTTTCTATCTTTCTCATTTTCAACTCTGAAATTTATTTTATTTTGTGTTTCCATAGTTACGCTTTTTAAATCCATCTTTCTCATTTTATTTTAATTTCTTAAAAGTATTTTAATATCAGTCGTCATTGTTTGAGTTGAAATTTTTCATGATGATTTTTTTTTCTCTTATTTATGCCTGATTGTTGAATATACGTCACTTGACACAATTTTTGTTTTCAAAATAGACCGGGCAAAGCCGGGCAACGCAGCTAGTCTTTAATACTGTCCTTTCCCCATCCCCCTTTTTTTCCCATTCATTTTTATCTATCTTCCTTTGTTTATTTTTACCTTTTTTGTCTTATTGACATCCCCCCCCCCCATTTTCTTCTATTTATCTTTATTTTTCCTTTTTTCGAATTTTTTGTTTTTGTTTATTTTATTTCGTGGTGTTTTTTTCTTCCATTCAGCTTTTCCTTTCATGCGGTTAACGGTTACCAAAATTTTCTTTTTGTTTAAGCTTTAGCTGTATCTTTGTCCAATTGAATTCTTTCTTTCTGGATTTCCGTACCTAAGAGAAAGCTCTTGGCCTTTGCTTGCATTCCTAATGGTTCCTGATCGGTTTATAATTTTCTCATTAGTGTTTGGCCAATCCGCTATTTTTATCTTTTAAACTGCATGCTTATCTGCTCTTGGCTTTTGTCGGATGTCTTATCATCCATAAGCTCATTACTTTTTGCATTGAAAAAGGCGTTCCCTGTAACGCCGAAACACGTCTGCTGTAATTGGTAAATTTGTGCTTTTTTTAACGTTGTTTTTTTACTTTATTGTTCAGAGCACAAAGGTATTTATTTATCTTATTTATCTTGTCAATATTTTTCTCTATCTTATAGAGTAGCTGTAGCAGCTTTAAACTCTTGATGCTACAGTTACTGAACGAGCTAGAAATAATTTTTCACATTTTACTTCGGCATAAATCTAGCGCTGTCTTATTCCTTCTGCTTTTTCCTTCCTACCAACTCTCCATTACTTTTCTTAGAGCTTCTTTTTTACGAATAAAGTATACTCTTGATGATGTTTAATGGATTTTTTTGAGGAAGGTGTCCCTCAATCTGGCCGAGTATTCGTTCAGGGGCGGATACAGAAATAATTTTTGGAAAGGGGGCCCAAAAAATAGAAAAGCTCCCCCCCCTCTAATTTCAATTTTTCATAGCGAAGTTTCCAGGACTTTATATTTTCATTTTTATTTTATTTTTTTTTTCAGGATTCCTAGAGGTCAATTAATATGCTTTTAAGTTCATAAATACTATGCACTCGCTTACTTTAGCTGTGGAAGTAAAATCTCTAACATTTCAAGCCAATTAAACATTAAACGCTACATAATTTCTCCAAGATGCTGTAAAATGAACGGTGAGCAGTTGGATTGTCACTACACATACTCGGAAGATTGCAATTTTTCTCATCTTCATAATCCAAAACACAAGTCAATCCGGCAACTCATAAAAAAATTCCAGTTCGATATCTGTAAAGTTAAAAAAGTCATCAGCGATCTAACGAGACGAATTTCAATAACTCTTGGACGGGCGATGAATTAAGTTAGGGGTCGTTCGCAAACTTTCAGCACTTTCCTGCTATAGTGAAAAGTGGAAGTACAAACGTCCAGTGGAAGTACAATTTCTCAGTGCACATGGACCATTTCCATCGTATCTACACAGATTTAAGTTAATTAGCTCACCATTATGTGTATGCAGTCAATCTGGAACTCCTGAACATTACATATTCAACTGTCCTTTAACCAGCTCTTTCCATTGCACTTACAATTCCAACTTTTCTTTCTCCAAAAATATTTTACGCATTCTATCTCATCCAGTTACACGCAAGAATATCCATAAAATAATGTCGCTTCTCATTTCTCAAGCAGATGACTTTAAATATCCAGCCTAAAAACTTTCAAAACTGCGTGTTTACATTGTATTTACCAGCCATCCCAGTCTTATTTAGCTTCTTCACTTGTATATTAGTTCTTTTTATTTAGTTCTTTTTATTGTTTGTTATCTTATTATTTTTATTGGTTTTTGTAATTCTCAAAATTGTTCCAGCGAGTGTCGCTCGTGATCTGTTCTGTTCCCCCCAGTCACCACATCCGGTTAAACCCCCCAGTGGCGTAGCTAGACCCGACTTTCGGGGGGGGGGTTACTTCTTATATATATATATATATATATATATATATATATATATATATATATATATATATATATATATATAATATATATATATATATATATATATATATATATATATATATAATATATATATATATATATATATATATATATATATATATATATATATATATATATATATATATATAATATATATATATATATATATATATATATATATAATATATATATATATATATATATATATATATATATTATATATATATATATATATATATATAATATATAATATATATATATATATATAATATATATATATATATATATATAATATATATATATATATATATATATATATATATATATATATATATATATATATATATATATATATATATATATATATATATATATATATATATATATATATATATATATATATATAATATATATATATAATATATATATATATATATATATATATATATATATATATATATATATATATATATATATATATATATATATATATATAATCGCTTGGAATTTTTTCCTTTTCTTTTTTTTTCTTTCTCTTCTCTCTTCTTTTTCTTTTTTTCTTGAGACTAACTTTTCGGGGAGGGGGGTTTTGTCCCCAAAACCCCCCCCTTAACTACGCCCCTGAAACCCCCTTCGGGGTTGGTACGGTGGTGATTGGTGGGGTTTAAATAAATAAATAAATGTAGTGCAGAGTGATTCATGATAAAAACGGATTGTTTGGAAACGATTCCTCACGATTCATCGCCTATTCAAGTATTATTGCAAATTCGGCTCATTAGATCGCTGATAACTTTTTAAATTTTAAGGGGTCACAGTACCTTTAGAATTTTTTTTTTTAATTTATGAATATTGTGTTTTTCTTTGAAACCATAACATACACTCATTTCGCAACCAATAATTTATTTTCAAAATCTTAAAATATCGCCCATATTTTTTTAAAAATTCAAAAAATTTATGAAAATTTCAATTTCTTAAAATCCCTAAGGCTTTTTTGTTTTTCAATTTTTTTAAAAAAAAGATTTTTGTTAAGCAATCACTATATTCATCTCTAAAAATCTGCATTCATTTGTTTATATATGTATTGGAACATTTTTTGTGATTAATTATGTAAAAAATCGTAATTTTTTTTTAAAAAATTTTGTTTTTAAAAGGTATAACATGCTCTAAACATTTGAGTAATTTATAAAATGCTTATCCAATGCACAGTTTTGTTAAATATATTATCCTTACTGCAAAACGTATTACTTTAAAGCTGTATCTTTAATAGAAAAAAATCCTTAGGGATTCTAATGACATGAAAACACAATAAAACGATCACCGAGAAAAAGCAATTTAAAGTTTTCTTTTGCATAAGAACATATAACGAACATACCCTAAAACTACTCATAACTTTTTAAATATTTGAACTAAAGCGATGAAACTTTTTCCCTGTGTTTGTAATAATTTGTAGTTTTGAAATAGGCAATAAAATATTTTTTGATCGTTTGATCGTTTTTGAGGTACTGTGCCCCTTAAAGACATTGAACTGGAATTTTACTATGAGTTGCAGGATCTACCTGGGCTTTGGATTATGAAGATTATACCTTGATATCTATCGCGCTTGCGCAGTGAAAATTTAATTGCTTTAAACGTTGATAGTTCATCTTTAATTTCAAATTTTATTATGATGTTTCTCTTGTATGCGGTCAGATATTTTGAAAGTTTGGTAACGGTTGATGGGAAAACTATGCATGCCATGAGTCGAAAACCTTAAAATAAAATTTGCATTTTTCAAAAAAATGTTTTTATCTTCGTGCGTGTTGTATATATTTTCACAAAAATATAAAAAAAATCTACAGTGCCGGCTAAAAAAATCTTTACATTTGGTTGGCAATTGAAAACTTTACATGCAAACTTTTTTCCATGATTTTACTTGGCATGTTCTCTAGTGATTTGGCCCAATACCGAATATTCGGCCAGATACTCGTTTTAATTGCCAACGAAATAAAAGTTTTTTTTTCTTTAACCGGGGCTGTTAAATCCCTTGCATATATTAAAGTAGAGGGCGCGTTGGCAGTGTGCGTCAAGTAGGTGCGCACACGTGCCCCTATGTCGTAAAAACTGATTTTGATTATTTTTGCCAGTTAGTTAGTGAGTTAGGTGTTTGTCAGTTGTATTTTCTGTTAGTGGTTAGGGCAGTGTTTTCAGTTTCTTTAGTTCATTGTATGGTTTTATATTTACACGTTTTTAATAAATGTATTGTTTTGTTCGAAATGAGTTGATTGTCTATTGAAATACAGTCCACATAACCTACACAAGAACATCGTCCAGTTTTGGTCCGTGCGACCAGGATTGAATTGCGTTAAAATTGAATTTCGTTTCAGTTGTGAACTGCTTTTGAAATTTGAAAGAAATTGGAAATTTGCAATGACGGAACTTGCAACGAAAGTTTCTGATTTAACAATACTGAATAGAAAACGAGGAGCCATCAAAGGCCAAATTACTAGGATTGAAAATTGTGTCAATGCTGAAACTCCGCCCGATTCGAAAGTGTTATAATTGAAATTGTCTTCATTGAACAACTTGAAGGAAAAGATAAATTCCTTACGAAATGAGTTTTTGTAGTCTTCCAAATGACAAAGACGTGAAAGATTTTGAAGGAACCTTAACAGAGGTCGAGGATTATCTAGAAGAAACTGAAGTAAGTATCTTCAATTTGTTAAAGATTCAAAATACTTCAAGTAGTAAAGCTAAAAAAGTTAATAGCGAATCAATCACGAATGCTAAAATCAAGTTACCAAGTATTTCATACCGCATTTTTCGGGGAAATATAAACGAATGGTTAACATTTAAATCGCAATTTATTACTTTAATTGATAGTAATAAACAACTGTCAGATTCCCAAAAACTGTTTTATTTGCAGTGGGCATTGACAGGAACGGTGAAACAACTGCAAAATATTGATGATTCATATTCTTCTCTGTTTGAAGCATTAAAAAATAGATATGAAAATAAAAGATTGATTGTTCAAAGTCATATCTGAAATATTAAATGCAAACAAATTTAAGTGTGAAAATCCTAAGGATTTGCGTTATTTAACGGATAATTTGCTTAATAATTTAAGAGCTTTAAAACAGATTTGAATATGAATGCTTTATCAGAAGCAATTTTAATGAATGTTATGCTGCAACGGCTTGATGAAGAATCAAGAAAGGTATTTGAAATGTCTTTGGATTGTAATGAGCTGCCAAATTGGGAAAATTCATTGAGTTTTTATTGAAACGTATTCAAGCGCTAGAGAATGTTCAACGTAGTGTCCCGTTGCAAAATTCAAACAAGAATGTATACCTAAACAAAAAAGTTTCGTGCTGCAAAATAACAATGTTGTTTGTCCTGTATGTAATGAGAATCATTTAACTTAATAAATGTAAGAAATTTCTAGATTTACCTGTCCAAGAAAGATTAAATTTAGTTCGTAAATTGCAATTATGCTTTATTTGTTTAAGTAAACATAGAAGGTCAGAATGTTCTAGGTTAGATTATAAATGCCGAATTTGTTCAAATTCTCACCATTCTATGCTTCACGGAGCTAATTTCGCAAAAGTAGATTTTGATAAAAGTAAGAATCCCAAAACGTTTGTGAATAATTCCCGACATAACGTAAATTCGCGTTCAGAGCACTTTAGTACAGTAAAGGCATTAGAATATGAGGAACAGATTTCGAATGAAGAAAATAAAATCGGTGCATGCGGGAATAGTAGTCGGGATTCGCAGAATTGTTTTACTCATTGGGGAAGTCAGTCAAATGTTCTGTTGTCGACTGCAGTTATTTATGCGAAAACTGCAGACGATTCCTTTTTGCCTTTTCTTACAATTTTAGATACAGGATCTGAAATTTGTGCCTGCATACAGGAAGTTGCAGACTTGTTAAAATTAAAGGGTCAGTCAGTTAACTTTTTAATAACGGGATTGAATGGAGCGGGTTTAAAGATTAAAAAAGAATTAAATGTGGTTATTTCAAATAAAAGTAAGAGCTTTCAGAAAACTATTAAAATGCTGGTAATACCCAAAATTACGGATTTGACCCCACCTAAACATCTTGAAATTTCCAACCTTAAACTTCCACAGCATTTAACGTATGCTAATCCTAACTTTTTCAAACCTCAGCGTGCTCAAGTTCTGTTGGGTGGCAATGTATTTTATGAGTTATTGCGAACGGGACAAATTAAAGTGAAAGACAGTTCGGTAATTTTGCAAAATTCAGTATTCGGCTGGATTGCTACGGGAACACTTAACAATAGAGGAAACAGCAATTTTAAATGTTACGTAGTAGAGGATAAAACTGAAGCAGCTTTAAAACAATTTTGGACTCTTGAATCTTTCGGCATTAAAGACGATTCAAAACGCTCAGATGAAGACGCCGCTTTAGAAGTCTTTAACAAAACGGTACGCTATAACCACGAACGATATGAAGTTAGTTTTCCTTGGAAAAAAAATTGGAAGGAATTAAATGACAATTTTGAGGTAGCAGAAAGGCGGTTTCAAGGTGTAGTCAAAAAAATGAAACGCGATAAGACTTTGTATATTCAACACAGTGAAATTTTGAAAGAATATTTAGCGAACGGAATAATTGAAGAAGTCAAGGATCCTGAAAAACGTATTGATAGACCTGTTTCTTATCTTCCTCACCAAGCAGTATTCAAGCAAAAAAGTGTTTATAATAAATGTAGGATAGTTTTTGATGCTAGTTCAAACGACGTTGGACAACTGTCACTAAATGACTGTCTTTGGTCTGGTATAAATTTGATCCCGCATTTTTTTCAACTGTTGATTTACTTAAGAATTAACAAGATTGCTATGTTATCGGATATAGAGCGTGCGTTTTTGCAAATATCGCTAAATGAATTTGATAGAGATGTAGTTAGATTCCTTTTTGTTAAACATGATCCTAATAAGAATGACAATGTAGAAGTAGTAGTTCATCGTTTCTTACGTCTGACATTCGGAATAAATGTGAGCCCTTTTGTGTTGTCTGCAACCATTAAAGAACACATCAAAAAGTACGAAGAAGCCTATCCCGTTACTACTGAAGTACTCAATACCTGTTTTTACGTTGATGACCTTGTTACTGATGCAGACAATATAAATGATGCTTTAAAAATTTCTATTGAAGCAAATAACATAATGAAAAAAGCTAGTATGAATCTACGCAAATGGATTTCGAATGATGATGTGTTGATGAAAATGTGGGAAGAACGAGAATTTAATATATTACCGGGTGATTTCTCAAATAACTGTAACGAACCAGTAACGAACTGTAACGAACCATGTAAGGTTCTCGGACTGCCGTGGGACATTAAGGAAGATACTTTCGCTATAGAAGTAAAGGATTTGCTTGAATTTATCAAGACCGGAAAGAATACAAAACGATTTGTGCTGCAAGTAGCTGGTAGAATATTCGATCCTCTAGGATTTGTGACACCATACACCATCAGAATTAAGTGCCTGTTTCAAGAATTATGGATTCGGAAAATTTCCTGGGACGCTGAGCTGCCAGATGACATTTTTAAAATCTGGAATTGCTGGTGCTTTGAACTTCCTACATTGTTAAAACTTCGAATTTCCAGAAACGTCCTTGATTGTGCAGAACTTTCAAGTTGTGACATAGAACTGCATACCTTTTCGGACGCCAGTCCTAAAGCTTATGGTGCCGTCGTGTTTGTACTGATAAGATCTGATGACAAAGTAATTGTGAACTTTCTTACATCTAAAAGCCGTGTGGCTCCGTTAAAAAAGATTACTCTTCCAAGAATGGAGTTGCTAGGAGCCTTACTTGCTGCTAGATTAGCAAATGAAGTTGCAAATGTGTTGAAGCGGAAAATATCCCCTCCTATGTACTTTTGGACAGATTCTCAAATAGCACTATACTGGATAAGAGGTTCAACTTTGAAGTGGAAAACCTTCGTCTGCAACCGTGTGAAAGAAATTCAGGAACTTACGGACCCCGATTAAATGGTTCTTTTGCGTTAGTCGTGACAATCCATCTGATGCTTTGACGAGAGGTATCAGTGTCGATCAGCTTTTAGAAAACACAGCTTGGTGGTATGGCCCTACATTTCTGAAATCCGTGATTATTTATTCTACTGATTATCTTTCAGTGGTTCCCGAAGAGGGAGCAATCAATAAGGAACTAAAACCGAACTTAAAACCTGAACCAAATGAACATTTAATAAACTTGATTGCGGGAAATGAAAATTCTGTTTTTGATTGCATACTTAATAAGTCAAATAATTATATGAAACTTATTCGTATTGTAAGTTTTCTTTATAGGTTTATTTATAATTGTAAAAATCCAAAGTCCAAGAAAATAGGTCCTTTGTGAATTGATGAATCTGCTAATGCAGAAAATTGGTTAATACGTTCTCTCCAGGAAGGTGAGTTTTTTGATGAGTTTAAAAGGTTAACAAATGGTAAACAAGTTCAGAGCAGAAGTAAACTTTCCTCTTTAAATGTGTTTTTGGATAAAAATAAAGTAATGAGAGTAGGGGGGGGGGAGACTGTCCCATGCAGATTTATCTTATGCAACCAAACATCCTATGGTTTTACCTGCAAAACATCCTTTAACAAGTATAATTTTAAGAAACGTTCACCTTAAATATCTGCACGTAGGTCCCCAAGCTCTTTTACATCAAGTTAGATAAAAATTTTGGCCGCTAAATCGCAAGAATAGCTGTAGGAAAATTGTTCGTAACTGTGTGACCTGTTTCGAAAACAGACCTGTTACTGTTAGTCAAATCATCGCTGAATTGCCTAAAGACCGGGTAAATCCTAGTTATCCCTTTTTTGTCACTGGGATAGATTTTTGCGGTCCTTTCTTTATCAAATTTAAAAATAAAGGAAAGGTGTATTAAAGTGTATATTGTTGTTTATGTTTGTCTCAGTACTAAAGCAATACACCTGGACTTTGTAACTGATATGATTACACAGGCCTTTATAGCAAGTTTGAAACGTTTTTTCGGCAGGCGAGGAAAATGTTCAAAAATCATTACTGATAATGCTAAAACGTTCGTTGAGGCTAATGTCGAAATCAAGCGATTGCAAAAATGGTTAGAATTCCTGATGAAATTTTGTCAAATTATTTTCCAACAGGAGGTATTCAGTGGAATTTCATTCCTCCTAGATCGCCCAATTTTGGTGGCATTTGGGAGGCCGGGGTGAAATCGTACAAATTCCATTTAAAAAGAGTAATTGGCAGTCAAAATTTAACTTTAGAAGAATTTATTACAATTTTGTCAGAAATCGAAGGCGTTTTAAATTCCCGGCCTCTCATACCAATGTCATCAGAAATGGACAATTTTGAAATATTAACACCAGGTCACTTTCTTATTGGCAGACCTATCACTACCCTTAGTGAACCACAATTGATTGATGTTAAGGAAAACACCCTTTCTAAGTGGCAAAGGATTACCAAATTTAGTCAACGAATTTGGAAGTTATGGAAAAAGGATTACTTAACCCAATTACAACAGAGAAATAAATGGAGATTTAGCAAAAATAATGTTAAAACACGGACTCTTGTTCTCATTCGAGAAGGAAACTTGCCATCGACAAAATGGTGTGTTGGCAGAATCATTGAGACGAACATTGGTCGTGATAATAAAGTTCGAGTAGTAAAATTATGTTTGCCAAGTGGAAGCACACTAATAAGAAATGTTAGAGATGTTTGTATTCTTCCAGTTGAAGAAACTGTTTAATTTATATATATAACTTTGCAACTAGGCTGTTTGCAATTTTCTACTTGAGTAAATGTTTTAATTGTTTTTCTCAACTGTTATTTTGAACTTTATTTGTTTTGAATGTTGTATTGAAATAGTAATTTCAATTGCGGGGGAGTGTTAAATCCCTTGCATATATTAAAGTAGAGGGCGCGTTGCCAGTGTGCGTCAAGTAGGTGCGCACACGTGCCCCTATGTCATAAAAACTGATTTTGATTATTTTTGCCAGTTAGTTAGTTGTTAGTTAGGTGTTTGTCAGTTGTATTTTCTGTTAGTGGTTAGGGCGGTGTTTTCAGTTTCTTTAGTTCATTGTATGATTTTATATTTACACGTTTTTAATAAATGTATTGTTTTGTTCGAAATGAGTTGATTGCCTATTGAAATACAATCCACAATAACCTACACAAGAGCATCGTACAGGGGCACTGTGTAATACATTTTATCTTGCATCTTAACTAGTGAGGAAGTCAGTGTGACTGTATGTACTATCTTCAAATGAATCAGGAAATCATCTCAGAAGAAGAAAATGAATAAAAATAAATTTTCAGAATTCGCAACAAACCTAATAAGTTTTTGATAATAATTTTGCAGTCGTAAAAAAGATGAATAACATGAGGAAATATACATCTTAAAACAATTTATGGAGAACACTAGGCGAATTTTTTTGTCGTTAAATTCTTGTTTAATTGTTAAATTGCAGGGTTTTTGCATTACCGAATAAGCAGCCTCTAAAAATTGTGCAATTGGCTAGAAATAAATCGGGACGGATGACCGCCGTAGAACCACCCATTTTAATTAAGAGTTCCATTCTTATGAAATAATAGCTATACCCGTACGGCTTTGTCCGTAGCAGAGGCGTAGGAACTTTGTAGAAGTAGGGGGAGCTGGGACACATTATGAGAAGTGTCTGTTATGTAAGGGGCAGAAGCAGTGGCCCCTTTAAATAATTGGTGGGGGGGGGGACTTTAAATTTTTTTTCCACATATGAAATTAGCTTCGAAGCTTCCATCTCTTTTTTATCTTGTATCAATTGTTTGTGGAGAGAATGAGGTGATAGAACTTCTGGTTTTGAAAGATGGTCAGTCAGTACTCGATGATGAGCACGTAGAAATATAGGAGTTTTGGGGATCCTCCCCCGGAAAATTTTCAGAATTCTTGTTCTAAAAACGAATTTTTCGGCGATCTTTGGTAATGTTAAGGGGAGAAAAGGTTTGAATACCTTCCCTGAAAATTTTTCGAAATTAATGTCTTAAAAACGCGATTGTATACCATATTTGTTGACTTTAGTGAAAATATGACTCGAAGGATTGTCGATCGATTTTTCGAATCGATTTACATCTCTCGCCCAATATTTCGATTTTGGAGTCTTAAACATAATTGTAGACAACCTTCAATGATGTCAGAGGAAAAGATTGTACTAGGGCTCTACTTTGGAAACTTTTAAACTTGAAGTCCTACTAGAGAGCGTTTTTCAATGATGTTATCAGAAAAGGTTCAGAGGTTCCTTCTCGTTAATTTTTTCGAAATTGTAGTCTCTAAAACACGCGACTGTGGATCATATTCGTTGGCGTTAGGGGCCCAGCAATTTTTTTAAATTGAAGTCCCAAAAACGGAACATTACATAATCTCCCATGTTATTGGAGGGCAAGGTATCCAGGGACTCTCTTCCGGCAATTTTCAGGGAATTGGAGCCTTGAAAACAAAATTTGAGGTGCTCTGTAATAATTTCGGAGGAAAGGGGAGGCTTCGACAGTGTAGCATTTAGAAGAATTTCTTATTTTCTGAGAACTAGAAAAAGGCGAATAGATGAAACAGGAGGGCGGAGAAACAGAACGTTGGAAATGTGTTAAAATGAAGTGTTCGTTATATATTATATTGTTCAGATAAGTTTTTGTAAAAGTCTTTGATAGAAACTATAAAATATTAATATAATAATATTGTTGGGGTTTTTTTCTGCAATAGTAGATGAAAAGTAACAATTTTGTCATGAAAATATATCTGTAAGTGACGAAAAAAATCGTAATTTAGAAAGCAAAAAAACAAGAATAACTGTAACTTCGTAAAGTATAATCTGAGGGGTCAGCTAACTTAAAATGAAATAAGTTTTTGGAAAGTTGAAATTATTTGAACAAGTACAAACAACCTTAGCAATCTTTTTTAGTTATATCTGGAGCACCCATGCTATTCATATTTAAATGCCAAACTGACTCATCACTCCCAGCTTGCTAGACACTTAATCTTTTGTTCTAGAATTATAAAGAAATTAGCTCAAAAATCAAAAATAGGATGCTTTTTCTAATTTGTGTGGTCTTAAAAATGTATTCTAGATGATCTTTGTTAATGCTAGGGTGGAAAAGTGGCCTGGGAGCGTTTTCCTCGGCATTTTTCGAAAATGAAACTTGAAAAATTTTATATTTTTTCTCTAATTACGTTAAGGAGTTACTATTTTAGGGTTCTTCCTGGAAATTTTTTCAAAATTGTTGCTCTGAAAACGCAGTTTTAGACATTATTCGGAGATGTTAATTAGAGGAGAAATCCGGGGCCCCCCTCCCAGAAATTTGTCGAAAATGAACAATCTAAGAAACGCAGCTGTGTGCCATCTTTGATATCGTTATGAAGACTGGAATTTTTTGCAAATTGGAGCTAGAAAAACAATTTTATTTCACTTTTAATGATGTTAGGGGTGAGTTTTCGGGTGCTTTACCCCAGTAATTATTTGAAAGGTAAGGTCTTAAACGAAATTTAAGATTATTTTAAATTATATTGGCGGAGGTGGAGGGAGGGGGGGGGGGGGGCTGAAACTCATTAATTAAATTTTCGAAGTTAGTTGTCAAAACGCAGTTTTAGGTGATAGTTGGCTATGTTACTGGAGGAGAGGTTCGGGATCCATCTTCAGCAATTTTCCAATAGTAAAATTCCAGAAACGGAATTTTAGATGACTAGTTGACCCACGCGAATTATTCGAGTTCAAAGGAAGAATTTTCTGATTTCAATGCAACCTCGAGATGCTATAGACCAAAGCAATGCGTAGTAAAGCAGCAAAATAAATTGAAATTTATCCTTCTGCAAAGTCAAACTTCGATTTACCCTCTTAAAATCAATGTTTTGTTTCTTGATTTTAACAACAGATATACAGCTTAGAATTTTGCATATTAGTGGAAACAAACAAAAACCCATTAAAACGATATTTTTCGGCCCAGATTTGAACTCCCACCCTTTCCCTCATTAGCACGCTGCTTTATCCAACCAAGCCAATGTGTCCTTCGCTCTCCGCTGCTATTCATTTCCAAAATTATTTGAGTGGTTTGGTTTTTTCATAATGAAATTTTCAATTTCTAGCCTTATATTTTTATTTGTTTAAAATACAAGCGTTTGCGGCCTCCGTCATAAAAAAAAAAAAATAATAATATTTTGAATTTTTTGGTAGTTCAGACTTATCTTAGTTTTCACACTTTCTTTTGTTTTAGATGTCATGTCTCCAGAACATCGCTATAAAATTTTTGTTTAATTTCGCCTTTTGTATTTAAACACTTAGAACTAGCACACTAGCAGTGGTGTGACTAGTCATAACATTTTTAAATCTCGCCTTACTCTGTTTCAACTTTTTCTCTAATTAAAATGTATTTTGGTGGCACATATATTTTTCTCTACTTAATCACTATTTTCATGATGATATTTTTACCAAAAAAAAGAAAAAGAAAACAAAATTTAAAAATACCGGCAGCCCCTATGAAGTTATGTTTATTTACGTATTCATTTTTTACTTGACTGACGCTTGTCATAGATTTGTATTTGTACTAAACAGTGAATACTTTCTTTTCCTTAAAATATGCTCGAAACATACGTTTCAGCGCTCCTCAGAGGTAAATCATAATGCATAACCTTGCTTGAATGTTCCTAATAATATTCAGAAATTGCATTTTGTTTCAAATTTTGCAGAAAAACTCTTTTTGACACTTTTATTCTATTTGTTCATTTATCATTTCTATTACATGTTCTTAAGATCGTAAAGGTTTCCTTTCTGCTTTTTTTTTCATTTCTAATATGAAATTGGTGACGCCATTTCAGAAAAACAGGGCGGGGGGTAGCAAAGGCCTTCTTGGTGATGGCTATGGCGCCCCCCCCCAAAATGTTTGGTTATGCTACGCCTCTGACTGGTACTAATTTTCGCAGGCCGCGGAGTAGAGTCCACTTTCCCGCATTTCGGCAATCAAGAGTGTCTAAACAGTGAAAAAAAAGGTGAAGGTGAATTCAAGTGCACTGACCACTCCATCTGCACTACATTTGTTGTTCATTGGGTAGAAATTCCGAAATTCCCAAAAAAGGCAGATCACATTTTTGAAATCAGGTTTGAGGTAAACACTGTACGGCAAAAAGCAGCAGTGCAAGAATTTTTCCGGGGGAGCTAAGCCGGTCTGAAATATTCCAGGGGGAGCTCAAGCTCCCTCAGCTCCCCCGGTTCCGACGCCTATGCTCCCCCCCCCAAGAACTTTTCAAGGTTTTTCATGGGCGTACGAACTTTGTTTAACATGCGCTGCGGCGGCGTGCTTGGGAGAACAGTAACTTTTAACGAAATGAAAAACTTTTAAAATCTGATATTTAAGTAAAAACAATATAAAAGCGAACTAATCAGATCATAATGTTAAAAGTCTGAAGCGGACTTTACCATAAAACACGGACTTTGGCGGGAAAAGCGAACCATTTGGGAGCCCTGCACAGTAGGAAAGATAAAATGGCGGCTGCACGTGGATCGCGGAAAAGGCGGTAGCCAAAAGTCGAGGGGAAAAGCAAAAAAAAAAAAAAAGGAATCGGAAACTGAAAAATATAGGAAAATATAGGAATTATAGGAACTTTTTCAGAAATATAGGAAAATATAGGAATATAGGAACGCTGCGATGCCTGAATATAAATATATATACATACCCACAAGAATTGCTCATTTAAAGATATAAGATTAATGCTGTAAAGTGAAACCATGATCTTTAATTATGTATTTAATTACTTTTGCTCGCTTAGTAATGCAGTGTTTGGCAACATCACTAAACAAAGACTCACAAAACTATGCAAATTTTACTTTTACAAAATCGCAAAAAATATTCCATACATGAAAAGAGTATCAAGAATAATTTGAAATCTTTATACCTTTAAGAACAGGAACACTTCATACATAAAAGCTAAATAATATTTTATTTTCAAACTAGCTGTACCCGAGGCGCGTTGCTACGCCAACAAAAAAATACATCATTATACTGATTTTCATGACAATTGGTTGAACGGGGCAGAAGTTGCTACTCTGCAGTGCCACCTGGTGGCGAGTGGCTTCAATGAGCATATTATGCACCTTCTCCGTAGAAAAATATATATATATATAGCAATTTTAATAATAATCGGTCCAGGTATCAAGTGAAGTCGTGACTATACTCAAATTTTGTACTCACGCAGTTTGCAAGATCAATCAATCGCTAAAAATATCAAATAGAAAAAATTTTAAATCCCCCCGTTGCATGAAAAGCCATAAAACAATAAAGAAAGAATTTATTTGTTCAAACTCAAGAAAAATGGCAACAGCTAACTTCTTATCAATGAGATCTTTCACGCGAATTAATTTCTGCAGCTGATAATTTTATTCATATTTATCCAATGGATTGTGACTTAAATTGGAATAAAAAATCAACTATCGATCGGATTTTTTTCGAACTGGTCTATAAACATTCCCAGTACCAAAAATAACAAACGGTGAAAGTTTCAGCCAAATCTGCCGGGTAGTTTTTGAGTTCATGGATGACATACAGACAAACATTCATTTAATTATATATATAGATTACCTGGTAGGATCACTATTGATTCCAATCAGAGGTTTATCTTTGCTCCGAATTTTACTTGCTGCCATTAAAAAAGTGCCATCTCCTCCAGTAGTAATTACTACATCAGCCCATTCAATGTTTGAATCATTATAGTCAAAGCGATTCACAACTTTTGTTTCAACTCCATTTTCTCTGCAAACAATACAAGATAGATTGAATTTGTAACAAATACAAATGTGGCGCAGCATACATAAAAATACAGCACGTAAGAAACACATACATAAATGGTGCCTTAGTGCATCGTCACCCCCAATTAATTTCTGAACGAGAAGAGCAATTGCCATAAAAGTTGGGTCTAGGTACAGAAAAATTGAAATGCACTACACAATGATGCCGCTTAAAGCACTGCCTGATGGCAAACTTTGGAGATAGTGTTATTATCTCTAAAACCCTAAGAGATACAGAAAAAAAAAGGGAATTACAAAGTAGCTCAGAATCATAGATTTAGTAAGAATAGATATTTTTCGTGAAGTAATGTAAAAATAGTAGACTTAAAATGCACCTTAATTTGATCTCGTTGTAAACTTCACTAGCTGGAAATGAGCTTCATCGAACTGTAAGACTCAAAATGTGTATTTGAGCACAAATACACATCTAAACACAGGACTGTACTTCCCGCTGCACATTGTACTGACCATGACATTCTAGTTTCTACAAATTATTTCAGCAAACTGAGAGTTTAGACAAGCGATGCTTTTGTAATCACGTTTTCCATGAAAACTTACCCAGAACCTGTACTTTAAATGCATTTTATTAAAAACTTTAAAAAGTCTATTGACATCCCTTTGCTTCTCAGTCTCAATAAAAGAACACGGTAAAATTAAATCCAGAAAATAATCACTTCTTGGTCATGAGATTGCTTGAATTTCTAATGACCAATATAATATAAAACGCCTACAAATAATATTAATTCTTTTGACAATTTTGTGTTCTAATTCGATGCAAAGGGCAAAAAATGTTTGCAACAGAGAGTTAACATAATAAATAAAATAATATAGAATGCTACCTAATAATAAGAATAAAAAATCCAAAAATTTAATTTTGTTGCCTTTTAAAAATGAAACAAAATAGGCAATTGATAGGTATTAAAATAAACCTATTTTTATTTTTCAAAAAAAAAAAAAAATGTTTAAAAAAAAAAAAGTAAGTTGCAAAACTGCAAATAGGTTATATGACCCCTTTTTTAATGCAGAAAACTTAGTTCCTGCAACCCTGACACATGTGCAAGCATTATTAGCAATTTTGTGCTTTGGCAATGTTGTTTCTATAATTCAAGCAAAAAATTTATGTACCAAGGTAAATACTTTACTTTTTAAATTACAAGTTGTTTGAGAACTTACTGCAAAGTTTTGACAACCAAATCTCGATTCTTCGTATGTATTTGATGATGCTGAAGAAGGTTATTATAGTCTGAACCTCTATTTTCAAGCTGAAAATATAAGTTAAAATATATCGTAAATAAATGAGATTTACATTTTGGGAGAGGCTTAAAACTAGAGTGAAGCAAAATTTTATTTTTGAATAACATTTCTTATAACAAGCAGTACAATAAGCTGCCTTTTTTAGATCCTTGATTAAAAAAAAAATCCCTATTGATAATGTTTAAACTAAAATCTCTATTTCAATAAAAGTACTTTTGAGAGTTAATTCATAAATGAAGGTACTTTCCTGTTAAAGTTATGTCACTTGGCGATACTTAATGAAACTCATGGTGGAAAAACAAACTGCTCATTAAATTTTTTGATGAGATAAAAAATGGTAAGTAGAAAAGAGGACCAACATAATTCATCTTCCTCTACACTGTAAGTGTAGAAAGAAACAAGTAAGTTTAATTAGAATTCTCTTTTACTTTTGAAAGTTGAAATAAGCCAAATAATTACTTCATGCTTCATACGAACACTTACTTTTTTACACTTACAATGAGAATTCACGGTCTCCGAAATTCAGATCGAGATGAAATTCAGCTGATCAGTAGTACCTCTTGAAAGTATCCACACAGTAAAGTAATAAAGCGCACTAGCCTGAACATTCTGAGAAAACAGAGTCTAAAGTTTTAGGCGCAGCTTATGCTTATATATATGTACTAGTAGAGATTTCTTGCCAACAACAGCAAGTAGAGGTGCAGATTAGCGGTCGCCACTCGTCAATTGGCGACCAAAAATTTTCAATGGCTACCAAAGATTTCAGCACCGATCGCCACCGGGTGACCAAAGGGGAAAAAAATCCCTCCCAAGTTGAAGTTATTGATTGCACTGTGCTTTCGGATTCAGTTTTTCATGCTGGGGTAGTCACTCGTCTAGACGCGACGTCACTTACTGACCTTCAAGAAAAGTTGAAATGTTGACCCTCTCCTCGCTGATTCGTTGACCACTTCCCGTTTGCTACACCTACACTGCGTTCGGGGCTTTTAGAGCATTGTTCGAGGAGGGGGTGAAAACTGACCCCCCCCCCTGCGGTCCAGCAGACATGATCCCCGAACCCAATCAAGGTCAACATTGCAGCATCTGCAGTGCCTGAGGAGGGGAAACGTAAATACGGCGGCGTAGCTAATTCTGATGACTTTTTAAAAGGTTGAAAATGACGAGTAGAGGTAGCTCAAAGAGAATAAAATTGGATACATCTTCCAAGACTTTATTTCAGTTCTTCAAAACGAAGACAACCAGCATCAAGTCAGTTCATTTTTCATTATTATAGAAAAAAAAATTTTTTTGGAAAGATTACTGTAACGTGTGTGACAAACTAAACATGGCACCAAATACATTATTTTTCTGCTGTATAATACGCTATCGATTTAAAAATCAATTTTTAGAAGTACCAAACTACTTTAAAGTGGCCGACTTACACCGGTGTCATGAAACTTTTCAAGACTTGCTTCGCGAAAATCTGCTTCCCTTGTTCCTTTTACTTCTTGCGAATATTTTAATACAATATATTTTTTTCAATCTGAAAATATTTTGACAGATGCAGCGTTAAATTAGCTTATTTAATGTTTAATTTTCATGACTTTTTATTTAGGGAGCCACATTAAATTTGAAATCTTACTTCTTGCGAAAAATTGCACTTCGTGATTTAGATTTCAATCCTTTACACCTTGTAAATATAAAATTTTTTTTTTAAAATCGGAAGTTATTTTGCGCAGGCTAAATTTAATTAGCTTATTTCGTGTTTGATTTTAATGAATGGATTTATTTTTGGATCCATGCTTCCTTTGTAATCGTACTTCGTGGGGAACTGCACCTCGTGGTTGAGTTTTCAATAGCTTTGCATCTTGTTCATTTCTTAATATTTTTGACAAATGAAAGTTATTTTGACGTATACTACCTTAGATTAGCTTGGTCTATGTTCCATTTTAATAAAAGAATTAATTTTTGAAGCCACGCTTCCTTTGTGATCGTACTTTGCCGGGAATTGCACCTCGGTTGAGTTTTCAATCCCTTTGGATCTTGTACAGATTTTAATATTTTTGATAATCGGAAGTTATTTTGGCACAGGCTGCCTTAAATTAGCTTATTTTTATGTTTATTTTAAAGACCTCATTTATTTTTGGAATCGTGCTTTCTTTGTAATCGTACTTCGCGGATAACTATAACCACGTGGTTGAGTTTTAAATCCTTTTGCATCTTATACATATCTTAATATTTTTGACAGACGAAAGTTATTTAGACGAATACAACCTTATATTAGTTGTTTTATGTTCTATTTTTATAAAAGAATTTATTTTTGAAGCCATGCTTCCTTTGTAACCGCACTTCGCGGGGAGCTGCACCTCGTGGTTGAATTTTCAATCTTTTTGCATCTTGTACAATTGTCTTCATATTTTTGATAAGCAAAAGTTATTTTGATGTGTGCTACCTTAGATTAGCTTGTTTCATGTTCCATTTTAATAAAAGAATTTATTTTTGGAGCCATGCTAACTTTGGAATCGCACTTTGAGGATAATTGCATCTTGTGCTTTAGATTTCCTTTTGCATCTTGTACCAACATATTTTAATTTTTTTGGCAGTCGGAAGTTGTCAGCTTATTTTAAGTTTTATTTTAATAAATAATAAATGCAATTATTTTTGGGAAACGTGCCGACATTGCACACCAGTTTTGCTAATCTTTTTGCATTTTTTAAATCCTTCAAAAGTTTTGATAATTGAAAGTTATATTTTAATAACTAAAAAGTAATAAATCCTGTTCATATACTATTTTTACAAGCTTTATTTTAATCAATTTAATTTTATCCTAAAATATTAAATCTAAACATTTTTTTTTTTTGCTGTTGAATTTGAAATGTATTATTTCTATAAACGATACTAAATGTCGTATGTTGATAGGCAGATTTATAGAGTAGTGGATAGCTACTTTGTTAATTAGTTCAATTCTAATTCAGAATTTTAAAATAACCATTTGTTCGCAAACTACAAATATTTCTCTAGTTTGTTTTTGTTATGTGGTTTTGAATTTTAAAATTTGGTCCTACAAATTTAAATTTGCAAATATGTTGGCTAGGGGGATTCCATGAAAAGTGAAACCAGTAGGTCAAACAAATATTAGATTTTTAACTTAATGTGTTCCTCCATCCTATTTCAATCCAAATCATTCTCAGATTTCTTCAGTGAGAGAAGGAAAATACTTACCAATCTTCACTGGTACTGATTTTTATTGTGCTAAGATTTTTAATACATAGATATATAAAATATATGTGCAGTGAAGCAGAGTTTATACGTTTTTGAAGGGACGGTATGAAAAAAGTATATAAGGGGGAAAACGTACAATAGGTATGCATTAAAATTTATTGGATTCTGCAGGGACCAATTCAAAAAACGTATCAAAATTAAATGTATAAACGGTGCTTTTCTGTATATATATGTGTGTGGGTGTATGTTTGGCTACCAAAAATTTGAAGTGGCTACCAAAGTTTTTGGTGTTGGTAGCCACTGGCTACCAAAGAAAAATACCAGTCTACACCTCTAACAGCAAGGTGGCTGTGTCGTCAGCGAGCTGTATTTCTGTGTGGTCAATACCTCTCGGATGTTTTTTCTACATAAATTTATAAAGTGACTGTTGCAGCTAATTGAAGTTAGAATTGAAGATAATACTTTATTTTTAAATACGTTACATATTTTTCATGAAGGTACATTAAATCTCTGCTATTATTCTCACAAACAAATGATTATAAATTTTGAGGTATTATTTGTCGCCTTTTAGGGTGGACAAACAAAGCCTGAAAAATAAAATGAAATTTTTCAAGATGGCGAGAAATCTCCAACTTGTAGAGTTAAAGTGATTCCACCAAAATGTACCCCACTTGCAAACTTAGATAAAATGAAAAGCTTTCTGCAAACACAAATCCTAACTGGAAAATTTTCTGCAAATAATCATTTTGCCTAAAAGCTTTAACGGAAATAAACTGGGATTTTTTTAAAACAACGTTAGCAGTTTGAAAAAAATTTCGCATGTTCGTCTATTATTATGCAAGTTGTTATTATTATGCCCACTTGTTCAACATTGTGACGTCTATTTTTAAAGACAGGTAAAGAATCTAATGAAGCGATTAATAAATTAATAAATAGCCCTAATAAAGCGTATACAAAATTACGCAAAATGATGTGCCATACGTTTTCACAATTTAAACTTCAAAGATTCTTTGAAAGTTTACCCCATCCACCCAACACCATTCATCTCAATCTAAGATATTTATTCTACATTGAGTGGTATTAATCAAGGTGGACATAGTTCTTACAATTTTATTTGAGACCTTGACCCTGCAATATTGAAGCTTATTTCGCCATAATGATTGTGGAAAAGTACAACTTCTTTGCAGCAAGCAGACTAGCTACAAGATAACCCATTTAACAACATCTTATTACGTCTATATGAAGCATGGGAAGAAATGTAACTAGAAACATCATAAAATGATGAGTGAACCTAATCGGAGTCATGGTGTTTATGCGCGGGTTGTATGCATATTTGCAAAATGTGATATGAAGAAAGTAAGCTTACATTTTTTATAAGTTCATCTTCAGAAAGATCTGCATGCCTTCTTTTTTCAAACTCATATCTGGAAAATTTAGATAAGACCAATGCTTTTTTAGGCAAAAAAGGCGTTTCGGTTTCCAACATGCTGTCATTTTGTGAATTACTTGTTGCAGCCATAAAATTTCGGAAGTTACTGCTACGAAAACGCAAATTTAGAGATCTACTTCTGTGCCATATGTTTTCACAATGAAAACTACAAAGATTCTTTGAAAGCACAAACACGTTTTTCAACAGGATCTTCATGGCAAGAGCATGATTATTCTAAATTTACGCTTATGTTAGTAAATTTAAATGTACACTTGACAACTTCACACCTGCAGCGCCATGTGTTGACTAATAAAAAAGTTGAGAAGCATTTATTTTGCCGGAGTTCTGAATTTTTCAATGTTGCTATTTAATTAGTTTTTGAACCTTTCTTTTAAAATGTTGTTCATGGAAACGTCATGGTTTTTTTTACTCCTTTTAAAAACCTTTAAATCAAAACAAATACGTGTTTTTTCAACTTATAAATAGAAAACGCTACAAACACGCCTCACTTGTGTTATGCTCAGTTATGCCAAATAGACAGTTAAGGGATTGTTGATCTCAAAATCAAGCCGTCAGAAGTTTTTGTAGCATATGTGTCTTGTCTGCCTTGTCTGTTTGCATGAATTGTTAACATTTATAAAATCTTAAGAATATTTTTAAACATTAATAGTTATAAATGTTACCTGTACATGCCAATGATAGAGACTATAAAACTGGTAGAAGACATCGTGTCAAAGAAAAATTCCAGTCATGGTTTCGGTACGCTTACATTTTTAACATTCCTCATGTTTTGCGGCGTTTTATATTGCAATTTCATTTTCGAAAATGTATAATTTGAATTCAAGTCTTTTATAAAGAAATGCGATCTAGTCACAGCACTTCAAAAGTAGTTGTTGCGTTGTCGGGTCAAGTTTTTTTTTTTTTTTTAAATCATTAGTAGGTAACATATTGCTCAGAATTTCCAGCTTGCATGTTTAAATCGTGAATCCGATATTGGGCATTTTATTATCTGTACAAGTGATTGAATTTGTTTACTTTCGTAGTTTTGGGTACATATTTCACTAACTGGATAATGTGCCCAGGTATATTGTTAATGTCTGACATTTTAATCTGATTCTGGCTTTATGTTTTTGGACTTTAAAATGCTTTACAGAATTCTGATTTATGTAAAGTTATGCATGCTTTTATGTAGATGCATACTTTTGAAAAAAAAATTAAAAAATCCATGCAGGAAAAACTAACCGCAGCCAATGGATGTCAGCTATTATAAATCATTGGGGCTGCTCCAGTTCAAAATAGGGTGAGGGGACTTGGCAAGAGAGTTGAATTTTAATTTCAATGAATGTTCTTTCGTTAGTTATTTTAATGAGGCAAACGTCGTGCAAACTGATAAAGTGTTATATTAAGTACAATAGAACCTCGTTTATCTGGATCACTGATTTATCCAGATCAAATTTATAGTGTTAAAAAAATATAATTTCTTAAATAAAAATTTAAAATTATGATTGCAAGAATGGAACTATAAATACATCAAATATATTCAGTTTTTGTTGTGACTAAACATACAACTCCCTCATAGAACGTACAATAAAGTATAGTACTATTTGTACAAACAATATGGCATACTTAAAGTGTCAGTCCGACATCACTGCAACTTAACTATGAAAGATAAAGTATTTGCGAGAGACAGTACAATGTAGTTTTTTAACAAAACATGGTTTTATACTGTAATGAAAGACGTGTGTGCTTACTTAAGAATGTATTTTGCTAATTATTCAGATTGCCTTTGGTCCCAGTTAGTCTAGATGATTGTACTGTGCTCTCTTCTACAATAATCAATGAATGTATAGACAAAAGTTCCACTGAATCTGTTTTAATCGTGAAAGTATTTAATGAAATGTAAACATTTTGTAGCTGTGCTACAGCATGCTGAGGGGTGGCATTTCTGAACACAGCTATGAAATTTGGCATGCATAGCATCTAGGTAAATAAAGAAACTGAAAGTCTTTAGAACAGAAAAAGTTTTATTAAAACAGTAACAAAAATAATTGATTAGTAGATTGTTGACAGTTATTATGATGTTGTAATTTCATTGATCACAAATATTATTTAATACTTATTAGAACCATAGACTACAGAGTCGATTGAAAAACAAATATTAGTTCTGTAGTGTCCATCTCCCCCCCCCCCCCTTCCCAAACATACCAAGAAAGTGTTGTATTCCCCCCTTTAATGTTATTACAGAGCACGCTCAAAATGATAGCTAAAACCCTCACAGATAACCTCCAACCTTTCCTAAAAAATGTTACCAGTCTGTGCCATAAACTCCTCCCCTCCTCCCTTTACTGGGAAGAATTGATGCTTTCTAAATTTTATACAAAAGCATTTGGTTCATTATTATTTTGTAGACATTTGCTTCTTTGACTAGTGCCTGTTTGTGTTAAATCGGCCATTGTCACTAAGTCTAGAAAATTTCCATTAAAAATAATTATTTCTGGGGGTTTTTTGGATCTGGTTTTGCCTGCCTTTTGGTCTGGATCAAGAAACAGAGGTTATTTCAAGGCCCTATAAAACTGATGAAACCACCTCTTTGATAGGCACGGAAGAGCCTGGAATAAGAAGTGAAGTATATAGTAGACATCATGAAATTTTCTTCTGTAAATTTCGTTTAAGCAATCGGCATTGGCGTATAATCTTATTTCTTAAAATGTGGAAAAATGGCGACATTTGAATTTTACTTGTTGTATCAACCAGGTTGGAGCTTTTTTTTTTTTTTTTTTTTGTCTTGGAGGAATTTCAAACTTTTGTATTATCACAGTCAAAGGGTAGATTCAGTGTCTTGGCTACAGGCTAAAGTTCTAGTTCTCATAATACACCATGATAGAGAATAACATTCATAGAATAAAAGTACCCTTCTTTGAGCCATTGGTGCAAAAACCAAAGAATAATCAACAAGCGTTTTATAGTTGAGATTCCCTCTACTTCATTGCTAGAATTCTTATATTGTTTTTCAAGATAAAAGCAATCATTTTGTTGTGAAACCCTTTGGAAATTAATGGTGGCAAAACTTTATCAGCTCCTCTCCCATTAAGATTCATATGGGAACCAATTTTTATGTGAATCTTTGTATTACTGTTTGAAATACAGCAGTCAGGCTAATAGCGAAAACCATTCCGATGAGCCACCCTCTGAAGAGTTCCAAAACTATTCATTTCCACTTCACACGGGAATGCACATATAAAGTGGTTTAACTTCATGTATTACATTTTGAATTGGAACGCCCACAATAAATTGGTCAAATACATGCAAACACAAAGAGATGGACAGATAATTTCCAAAAATGTTCAAAATAGGTTCAGCGTTCAGCACCCCTTAAAACGAGTTAATCGGTCAAATTATGAAAATGTTCTCGTGATTAATAGTTAATATTCTATGTAGAAGAAAAATATTTGAAGCATTTTTCATCATTATTATTTGAGTCCCAAATCGTTAGCATATTGTCTTTAAGTCATAAACAATGACGGGGTTCCTTGAAGTAAAAGCAAAGACCTAAGGGTTCCATGACCTAAAAAGTTTGGGAACCACTGTACTAAGGTATCCTACTGTTGCTCTGAGGCAACGATATATTGAGAGGTCAGTTGCAAGTGCCTAAGATCCTATCCCTGGGGTAAATCCCCCCTCTCCTCCAGATTAATTGCACAACCCCAAGAAAGAGACCCATAAAGAATAAAAAACATACCCCTCTGAAAATTTCAATGTCACAACCTGCACCATAACCCCCTTGGTTTGAACCACTGCCTTAGCCCTGCATATTACTACATTATTAATTTGGGTTAAAATTATGTGTTCTTCCACTAATGTACCTCGCTATCTATTGCATATTAGCTAAGTGATCCTGATTTAGGTTTTGGGATATTTTTATCAGTGCAGACAAAATTATTTTATTAAGTACTTTCCTTACTTCACCTATCAAAATACCTTTTAAAGAAAATTATAAAGGCATATAAAGCATTTTATTTAAAGGAATACAAATACAAAAGTGATGACCAGCAACAGGCTCTGGGCCCAGCTAGGCTGGTCCTAGTCAATTTACAATCCCCAGTGAAGATCAATGGCCCTCTTAAAACTATCTACTCCCTTGCTCATTACCACCTCTTCCGGTAAGCTGTTCCAAGGTTCCACTACCCTGCTAAAATAATAATTTTTCCTAATATCCATGTTAGCCTGAGATTTAAATAGCTTAAAACAATGACCTCTTGTCGTGTTTTCAGTGCTAAACTTCAGTCCCGTAACATGTTTCATTTTAATAAATTTAAACAACTAAATCATGTCCCCTATGTCTCTTCTTTGCTCAAGACTACATTTTTAGCGTTAAGCCTGGAATCGTAGTCTAAATGAGAAAGTCCATTTAAGAATATTTGATCACATAGGTGAACGTTTAAAAACTTTCACGTACAACATAATTGTGTGCAATATTTCAGTATAGAAGTAAAATCTTTTGTTGCTATCTTATTTGTCACTATTTTTTCCCATCTCTCTAAAATTTGAAAAAGTTGTAAGTTGAGTCAATATATAATCAGGTTTTCTTACCCTCATTTGTTATAATTCTGTGTGTGTGTGTGTTATACCATTCAGTATAATTCATTTTTGCTATTGTGCACTTCTCAGTTATGTAAAAATTTTTTGTAATACTTTCTTTAAGTTCAAGTATTAAATTTTCTTCCAGTTTTGTGTTATGCATTAAAAAACTTTAATTTCTTTAAATGTATATTCAATGGGGCTTAGAAAAATTCATATTGAATATTTTGAGTTTGATACACTTTACTCTGATTTGTTCTAAAAATTAAAAAAATGTCCTGAATGTGTTTTGATTTTTAATTATTTGTTTTTTTCAATTTACATAATTTAATGAAAAATTTGAATTCAAAAATTGATGTTTTTTTTTTTTTTTTTTTTTGAATTACTAAGATTCAAAAGTAAAATTATTTTCTTTTTTCTTCCATCTATATTTTCAAATGTGATGGATAGAGAGAATCAACTCACGTAAGTTTATTTCAGTTTTTTTCTGAAATAATACGAACAATCATAATACAGCATGATTATTTGAAATTGAGTTTCTTTTACAGCATGATTGCTCTTATTTTGCTTTTTAATTTCAAGCCACAACTAAATGCATTGTTTTTGTTATTGACAGCTTTGTTCTGCTTATTTGAAACAGTCGCATTTCTTTAACAAGTTATCAGAAAATTATTTTATGCATGAATTAAGTGTATGAATTGCATTTGTAAAATCTAATACTTTTGGAGGAAAAATGCATGTGCAATGTTGTGAAAATGACAAATTATTGGCCATTCAAATAAAGAGATTTGGGTTGTTTAGTATCATTATCTGACTTTAAATTAATTTAATTGTTGTCAGAATTAAATTCTAATCTACAGAAACTGAGAAGTCCACATACATAAAAAATTTCAAATAAATAAGTGGGTTTAATTGTAAACACTGTGATTGTTAATATCCAATATTTTTTTGGTTTATTGAACTAACTCCTTGTTCATATACAGATTCTCTATTACAAAAAGAAATTTTCTTTAGCAATTTTTCAACGAGCATATTTTATACCTGTATGATTCATTCATAGTATTGTATAATTTTACTTTTAGGATTAAAGAAGGATTTTTTATATAATTAAATAATTTACTTGTGCTCCCCCCCAACTAATACCCCCTATTATTATTATTATTATTATTATCATTATTATTACATCAGCATAGTTATGGATGAGAAGTTGGATGTTATCGGAATTACAGAGACATGGGCTACCGAATCTGATGCAGAGTTATTACATATTGCTGGGTATAATTTATTCAGACAGGATAGAGTAGGTAAAAGAGGTGGTGGGGTTTTATTTTATGTTAGAGACAATTTTATTTGCAATGAATTGGTCATAAATGATAAGCCTACTGATATTGATATGGTTTGGCTGGAGTTGATGAGCAGTAAGGGCATAAAGCTACGCTTTGGAAACATTTATAGGCCACCTAATTCAAACCAGGGACAAGATGAACAGATGTACCGTATTATTAGTGACATGTCCAGTAAGGGATCCGTTATCATAATGGGGGATTTCAATTTTCCGGGTATTGATTGGAATAATTTTTATCCTGGTAATGGCAAAGAAGAGGAATTTTTAAAAGTAATTGGTGACTGTTTCTTAGATCAAGTTGTAACTCAGGGAACTCGAGAGGAGGCCATTTTGGATCTAGTTTTTTGTGACATAGGTAGTTTTGTTCAGGGGTTGAGTGTAGGGGAGCATATTGGAGATAGTGATCATAACAGCATTAGGTTCCGGGTTAAATTTGAAGTGTGCAAAGATGATAATTTTAGGTTTGTGCCCAATTTCAGAAACACCGATTTTGTTGCACTTAGGCAGAGGTTGAAAGAGGTTTTTTCGTCAGGGTTGGAAAATAGCGACGTAGATCAGCAGTGGACGGAATTTAAGGATAAACTTGCTAAAACCGTTGGGGACTATGTTCCATTTAGGAGAAAAGGTGTTAGTACCAAAATTTGGCCCATGTGGTTCTCCAGGGAGACTAAAGAAGCTCTTAATTATAAGCAAGCCACTTTTCGTAAGTTTAAAGTAACTGGTCAGAGTGCGGAAAGGCTCCAGTATGGTAAGGCAAGGCGAAATTTTAAGTATTTGGTACGGATTCAGAAAAGGGAATTGGAGCAAAGGCTGGCAGATGACATTGATGGGAACCCTAAGAGGTTTTTTGCTTACGCTAATTCTGGGAAAGCTCGAAACAGTCAAATTGGGCCTTTGGTTGATGAGCATGGAAATTTAATCCAAAACGATAGGGATATTGCAAATGTTCTAAATAACTTTTTTTTCCAGTGTGTTTAACGATAACTGTATCTCAACAGTTGACACTAACAAGACACAAGCTATTATACAGCTTGAGGATTTTGTATTTTCCAGGGAGGAGGTTTTATTTCATTTGAAAAAGATTAAAGCAACTAAAGCTCCGGGACCAGATAATATTTATCCAAAAATTTTAGTTGAATGTGCAGAGGAATTAGTGGATGTTATTTTGAATATTTTCAATGCTTCTTATAACTCGGGGACGGTGCCAGAGGACTGGAAGCTGGCTAACATAATGCCACTCTTCAAGAAGGGGTCTAAAGGTATTGCTGGGAATTATAGACCTGTAAGTTTGACTTCGGTGATTTGTAAGATTTTCGAAACTTTGATCAAAATTAAGATCATGATGTTCTTAGAGACTAATAGTCTGTTGACTAGTTTGCAGTATGGTTTCAGGAAAGGTAAATCCTGTACTACTAATTTATTGCATTTCTACGACAAGGTTACCTCAGCTTTAGATAACAAAAAATGTGTGGATGTTGTTTATATTGATTTTCAAAAAGCTTTTGACAAGGTACCGCATGTTGCTCTTCTCAGCAAGTTAGCTGACATTGGAATAGGAGGAAAAACTTTACTTTGGGTTAGAAATTGGCTTACTGGTAGGAAGCAAAGAGTAGTTGTGAGAGGAAATCATTCTAATTGGAGTGATGTTTTAAGTGGGGTTCCTCAGGGATCAGTTTTAGGGCCTCTTTTGTTTATTATATTTATGAATGACATCAATGATAATATTTCTGGATGCATGAATTGTTTTGCTGACGATGTAAAAGTTATGGGGATTGTCGAAAATGAAGAACAAGTAAAACAGCTGCAAGAGGATTTAGATCATATTACTAAGTGGGCAGATAAATGGGGTATGGCAGTTAATGTAGGGAAATGTCAAGTGCTACACTTAGGTCATGGAAATAAGCGTATGAGATATCGTTTACAGGGTTCAGTCATAAATCAGGCAGAAAATGTTATGGATCTGGGTGTCTTTATAAATCAGGACTTCAAGTTTAGTCAACAGTGCAGTATTGCTAGTAACAAAGCCAACAAAATGCTTGGGTTCATCAATAGATCTATTTCAAACAAATCTAAGAAAGTTCTTCTGCCTTTATATAGGAGTTTAGTAAGACCTCATTTGGAGTATGCTGTTCAGTTTTGGTCGCCTTATCTGAAGAAAGATATTTTTGTATTGGAAAGGGTTCAAAGAAGGGTAACTAAATTAGTAAGGGGACTCTCAGATTTAGATTATGATACCAGACTTAATAGGCTTAACATGTATAGCCTGAAGCAAAGGAGAGTCAGAGGGGACATGATTCAGTTATTTAAATTTATCAAAATGAAAGATGTAAATGGATTAAATTTTTGCGGGGAAAGCAGGACAAGGGGTCATTGTTTTAAGCTATTTAAATCTCAGGCTAACTTGGAAATCAGGAAAAACTACTACTTTAGCAGGGTCGTGGGCACTTGGAATAGCTTACCGGAAGAGGTGGTAATGAGCAAGGGAGTGGATAGCTTTAAGAGGGCCATTGATCTTCATTGGGGACTAATTAATTGACTAGGACCAGCCTAGCTGGGCCCAGTGCCTGTTGCTGGTCGTCACATTTGTATTTGTATTTGTATTTGTATTATTATTATTTTCAGTTTTGTGAAAAATTGAATGTTAGTTCATCTTAATACCAGCAGCAAACATTTTCCTTTTCTAATTGAATCAATTTATCCTTTTTTAAAAAAATAAAAAGTGGTCCAACCATCTTCCCAGCATTTTTTTAGCACTCCTTTGTAATAGGAGCAGAGAAATTTTGGGGCCGATCACAAATGACTTTTTTGTGGCCCCTCCATATTGTTTACCCCTATATTTAACCCCTAGTTTTAAAAGAATTAGGCCCCCTTCAAGCTCGGGTCCGGACCAAAAGTGTCCCTTCTCTCTACCTGTGCACACACCTGTATGTGAGTTGTATTTAACCTTCTCAGTTTTTGGTGGAAGATCCCATCGTTTGGACACATTATTTGTTTTTTTCAGAAATGTTGAATAGGATTTTATACGAATACCCTAAGACAATCCTCCGACTTTCTAAATGACTATTTAGTTATTAAAATTTTTGTAAAGGAACATATTTACACCCAAAAGGTTAAAACCAGACCCTTAAAATGCATCAAATTTAAAGAATAATTCTAAAAGTTGATTTAAAGCCTAGAGAGATAGTGTGCTCTTGGTCCTTGTCTGCTAGTTGGGGGGGGGGGGGGAAGGGCAATGAAGATTCACAGCCCTTTTGAAACTATTCACTCTATGACAGGAAATAATCCGATCCAAAAGTTTAGAAATAGTAATATTTCTTACTTTTGTTCAAAACAAAAATTCTGGGAAGATCATTCGATATAAAAAACGATCTTTATCTCTAGATTTCTTTCTGAAATGATAATAAGTACATGTCATATTCTTCATAAGAATTAAAATCATATGACAGTCAATGTTTTGTACAATTTTATAAAATGTTAGACAATTGTAGTTTTATGAAACATATTTTGTTAATGGTGTCTATCTCTGCAAAATCATTTTTTTCTATGCTGCTGTCCTAAACAAAGTTCTTAAAAACCAACTCAAAGTATTTATTTTGCATCCTTTTAATCACAGCAAATTTTTTTTTTTCAAAACTGATATTTACTTTTTTTTAAATTTTAAAATGTTTGTCACTGCATCACAAAATTTAGTGAAGGATTATTACATGAAAAAATCAATTAACTAAAATAAACATTGAGAGATACTCTGCCAGGGTGGCGACAGATCAGGGAGATCAGGGAAAAGTCAGGGAACTTTATTACTCAGGGAAAAATCAGGGAAATATCAGGGAATTTTGAAAAAATAACAAAAATTCAGGGAAAATTGAGCAAATGAAGAAAAAAAAATTTTTTTTCCTTGCACAAATGAAGTACTTTGATTCCTTACGAATTTTCCACCAATTATTTGTTTTAAAAAAGTAAAATTAATGAGATGCGATTATACAGTGCCACATATTTGTGCATCTTTTTTCCTCAAGGTTAAAGTATTCAATCTTAGGATGAGCTTCCTAAGATTGCTTCTGTGTCTGTAAAGTTGTTTATTTTACCTTGCTTGAAATTTCCTTCCAAGCATTCCAAGCTACGTAAAATAAACAACCCTACAGGCAAAAAGGAAACCGTCATTAATGATTTTGCTCCCTTGCCTTTACTAATTGTCTTGAAGTAATTAGCATACTGTTATCACGATTTCAAAAACAAATCTTGGTTTTTTAAATTAATGCTGAAAAAATCTTAAAAGTTATTACTTGGCGTTTTTAATGTAATTGCTAAAATTGAATTTTGGCTGAAAATCATTTTTTTTTTTTGCCACGGAATTAATTGCTGTCAATTCAGATTACACGAAAGGTTGTTTTTTTCACAGACTTTAAAACTTGATTATTTTAAAACCATATACATTTTGAAATTAATAATTGTTTTTGAATTTCAATGTTGTTTGTTACTAAAAACTAATCTAACGTTTCTTTTTCCGACAACTAATGAAATCATTTGAAATTGAGTTGTGTACATAAGTAAATATTTTTATTATTTTTTAATAGTTAAAATGCTGTATTCATTCATTAAAACCTAAGTTCTTGAGTAGAGAATAGCTCAATATGACTGGTTGTTGAAAGATTTCAATTTGATTTACATAAATATGTCTATTCTGCTGTTTGCAAGTAAAGGGCGGTAACTGCACATTTTTTTTTTTTTTGCATTTTTGTCATCTAAATTGTACATACTTGCTTATTTGGCTTCCGCTGAAAAAGAGGCGCGAAAAAAAACGTCTGATTCCAACATTTTCCTAGTGTTAGTATTGAGTCCACCACACATTTCTTCAAATATCTCGAAAACTAATTTCTGCAGATACTACCATTTACCTGCACACGGCAGTATTTTTTACGTAAGTAAAACTACATTACTTCTGTACTTTAACTATCATTTGTTATTCTTGCAGCAACAATTATACTGCTTGAAAATTCAGTTCAAGATTATTTCCATTTAAATGTTTTAGTTTTATCATGATCAGATATTTATTTAAGAGAGGTTTTAATAATTTCTTAGAATTCTTATGTTAACTGGTTCCTAGAAGTAAAGTATTTGTTTTAGATTTCTTACAATATTTCTCCGCCGATAATTTAATACACTATTTTTACGAAAAAAAAAAAAGAACCCTCTTTTTAAAATATATTTTTCATTAACAGCTTAAACCGTTCTAAACACAGCATTTTATTTAATATGCAATGCTTTTCAGGTAGGGCAAAGAAAGGAAACCATTATCATTGATAACATAAATCAGGGAAATTTTGTGAACTTAATCAGGGAAAAGTCAGGGAATTTTTTTTTCCAGTTCCTGTCGCCACCCTGTCTGCCGTGTGTAGGTAAAGGACAGTAACTGCAAACTTTTCATTTTTTTTTTTTTTTTTTTTTTTTTTGCATTTTTGTCATCTATTGTATGTTACCTTTATTGTACAAGCTTGCTCATTTGGTTTCCGCTGGAAAAAAAAGCACAAAAAAAACGTCTAATTCCAAGATTTCCCCATGGTTAACATTGAATCCAAGTAACATTTCTTTAAATATCTCAAAAACTCATTTCTGCAGATACTGCCATTTACCTGCACACAGCAGTAACTCTTTTCTTAGAAGCTTAATTATGAGTCTCTAGTTAATTTATAACTGATAAATCAAGCTCATTGTGAGGTACAGTATTTTTTTTTTTTTCAATTTCATTTTGGTAATTATAATTTTGGCATCAGAGTTCTGATCCCAGATGCCGCAGAGTTAACAGTTGTTAGTAAATGTGTTAGTTTTTGCAGGGTTGCCAACTGCTCCGCATTTTGCGGAGTAGCTCTGCAAAAATGGAAAAACTCTGCGGCTCTGCAAAGAAGTTATTTTGCTCCGCATTCCCCGGCCCAACGTTTTCAAGCTTATATTTTGTCATTATTGTGTCAAACATGTAAATATGGTAAATTAAAGATGCTTATACTCAAAGATTGAAATAGTGTTTGAAGCTGTGTTATCAATTTAAAAGCAATTATTTTTATTCTAATGCTTAAGATGATTATTAAAGCTCTAAAACAATTTTAGATAAGTGGTTTTAGTTATTTTTATTGATTTTTATGCAAAATACCAAATTGCTCCGCAAATTTTCAAATTGCTCCTCAAAATCACCACACTTGCTCCTATTCCTCCAAGGTTGGCAACTCTGGTTTTTGTTAAAAAAATAAATAAAAAAGGTTAACTTTTATGAAATTTTTATTTAAAAATTTTTGTTATTTTAATGTGTAAAATATTTCACTATTCTCCACTTAATTTCTTTCCTTTTTATTCATGTCTAAGGTCAGACTTTTCTATAATCTGTCAATGAATTACTTTCCGAAACCTAAAATAGTAATGAAACACCCCCCCCCCCCCCATAAGTATAGTTTCAATTCTGTTATTTCTCCAACTTATCTTATTGCTTTTTAAAAATAATTTTAAATGTTCTGAATTTTTAAATTCCATTTTTCTTTCATATTTTAGGGTGATATTAGCTGACAAAACATCTAGAAATTTGTTTTGTTTTCTTATGCTCAATCTGTCATTTGCATTTGTGGAATTATTTTATGGAATCTGGACAAACAGGTATTTTTTCTTTCTCCATGTTATTAAAATATTAATATGCAAATTACAATTTCCCATTAACAGTCAAGTGAATAGTTACAGAGTTTGAAAAGATGCTTTCCAAGATATCTAAAATATCTTACATTTTGATATCAATCCAACTGTTAATGTATGTGTCAGATATTTTCAATCAACATGAACTAAATTTGTTAATAGTAACTGTATGTTTCACTCGCACTATGTTCCCATATAATTATAATATTAAACTTAGAATTAATATTGCTTTCATTATTAATCTGTTATGTAAATCCAAACAGTAGTCGGCACAAATAACCTGAAAGGTAAGTATTACAAACTTAAATACCATTTTATAGTTGTAAAAGGTATGAAACTAAGAACTAAAAACCTTTTTAATCAAAATTATAAAATTTCGTTAAAATTGGCAATGCTTACCTTTTAGCTTGTTTGTTATAGGTGTCAAAAACTGGTGTTTTATCTTACTATACAATCTCATAAAATAATAAGTCTTTATAAAAAAAAAGGCCTTGCTCTAGTCTTATTTTGGGCCTGCCTGCAATAACATTAATGTGTGCATTTTTCTGAACTTTTTTCTACTCTTATTCAAACATTTGCTTAAATCATGTCATATTTTTGTTTTTTATTTTAAACATTTTACATGTAACTTTTTAACACTGCAGGGTAACTTTTCTTGTTTTATAAACTTATTAGTTACTTGGCTAAAAATGTTGGAATTTTTGATAACTTCAGTTTTCAATATGTTTCAAATTTTTTCCATAATATAGTTTTTTTGCTTAAGAAATTATCTATATAAATGTGCAATTTCTTAAGCAAAAAAAAAAAAATCTCTATGATCTTTTTAAGTTATTGTTTACGTGATGAAATATATAGCTATCACGTGTGAGGCATATAACATATTTTCCATGAATGAACCTTATTCTCATTTTTTTCTTCCCCTGAACTGAATGTGTTTTTCTCAACTGGTGATATCTGTCTATATTTTATGTTCTTCTCCTATGTTGTGAAAACAATTGTAAGTGAACTTAAAGTCTGTATGTGTTTCAGCTTGGGACTCATATCAGATTCCTTTCACATGTTTTTTGATTGCACTGCATTGTTGGCAGGCTTAGCTGCATCTGTGATAACCAAATGGCGTGCCCAATGACAGATATCCTTATGGGTACAGTATTTTGAAATATCTTGCTTAATTTGTTTTTGTATTGCAATGAAATGTCCCAAAATGTAAATGTATAATTTTCTTGTAGCTATGTACGAGCAGAAGTTTTGGCTGGGTTCGTTAATGGTCTTTTCCTCCTGTTCATCGCATTTTTCATATTTTCAGAAGCTGTGGAGGTAAATATTTATTTCACATTTTTTTATTTGTCGATGATATACTTTTATTTGTAGATGATATATGTACATCTCGAAACCAGAGGTTGTGTGTTGAATAAATTATTTCACAGATCAATTATCTTACATAATTAAAATAGTATAATAATTTCAAATTGATCAAAATGTTTAAACCTTTCAAACACATATTTCAGAAGCAAATTAAATTGCTTAAAAATGTTTTATTACCCAGAAATAAATATTCCATACCAGTGTTTTTCAACCTTTCTTGCCTGATGGACCGGCAAATTGGTGGAAAATATTTCCTGAAACAGATTTTCTCTTCTGCAAAAAAAGAAAAAACAAAAAAAACAAACAAACAAACAAAAAAAAAAGATATTAAAGTACTACATAAGTTAATAGTAACATATTTCCAGTCATTTTTTTTTTATATAATAGTACTAGCAGTACCCGCACTGCTTTGCCCGTAGTAGAAAAGTTAAACGGTCTTTTGGTTCGCCTGATATATTTACAAATAATGTAGGATGAATTTCTTGCAATTGGCTTGCCCATGTTACGGTTCCACGTTATGATAACTTGATAATTTACTCGTCCATCTTATGATAATTTTGCTTGGGAAAATGTTCTTAAAATTAGAGTAGAAAAAGAACAAAGTCAAATTTTCGAAAAATCGCTTCGAGGTGCACACCCCCATGCTACAAACTAATTCTGTGCCAAATTTCATGATGTAAGTCTAAATGCAAGCAATTCTTGTATTTTTTTTACTAAGCAAATAAATCTTCTGGAAAAAATCATTTAATATATAATAAAAAATAATTGCAAAATCCAGTCTCATGAGCCGCCTTCAATGTTGCAATCCTTCAAAGGCAGAAAAATGTTGTACAAAATTTAATCATTGTTATGATAGTCTTATAATTCTACAGCTGTTTTAATTTAAAAAAATAGTACCTGGACGACCAAGCCTCGCTCGGCTTTAAAATAATTATTTTTTGTCAACTTGTGTTTTTCTGAGATTCGATACTTTTTCAAATATATTTAAAAAGCATCACGTTAACGAAATATTAAGGTGCTCGATGCTTCCGAGAAATGAGAGATATACATGTAAACACTTCATCAGCATTATAATCATTTCAGCTATAAGAAGCCTACTACTGAATATTAGCCTCCTCTCCCCCACAGTCATCCACCTACAAAAGCTCTGAGTTGGTTGCGTATAAATATTTAACACACGGTATTGCCAAAAAAGTAGTTCCTAAGACCAAACATAGCGACAATAAATATGAAGCAAATGATTGAAAATGTGCCGCTACCTTCTTATAACACTCAAGTACCAAACAAAGAAGATTCTGAATGCAATTAAATCAACATTTTGCTTTAAACTATCTGTTAGGGGAGGCTGGGGTAGTAAGAGACAAAAGTAAAATGAAATAAAATGTATACTAATATTCTAAAAAACTTGAAACAACTATCTCATATTAACTGCATAAAATGGACTCCTCTTGATTTTTTTAGACGATTATTCAACAAATATTTTGTTTTAAAAAATGTTCAAAAATTTCAATAAATTCTTGTCTCTAATCAGCCCATCTAAGAGGGGTTAGTATGGGGCAATAAGAGACACCAGTCTCATATTACTCCATACTAACCCCTTTACCCAATACTACAAAAAATAAAAATGGGGGTAATAAGAGACTGGCTCACACCAGCCTGTAAATAAGGAAGACTTTCCAGATTTCAAAAAATAGTATTGGTCAGAAGTTTACACATTAATAACTCCCAAACACTTCACCTACAAAATATCGCGTTTTTTTTTCATTGCATGAAAAAAAAAATCGAAACATGTTATAAACTTTTAAAGAAGTGTATTGCAGTAAAGTATACATATGGTTCTTTATAATTACATAATTTTAAAGTTGTCTAAGATTTTTTTTTTTTTTTTGTGATTTTTTGACTGCGTCTCTCATTACCCCAGTCTCTTATTACCTCGACCTCCCCTACATTTTGTTTCCACTGTACAATTTTCCTGTCATTAATTAAAAGACTTTGAACTTGTAGCCAATTCTACTGTGGGTAAATCGGTTTTTTAAGCCCAAAACTTCCTTCCATACTACATCGCGATTCACGATTTTATCCTAATCAAGATTTTCATTTGGAATAAATACATTTTAGTGTAGTGGTCACTTTATGCCAGAAAATACTACATATAGCACGCTTTCCGTAAAAACTAATGATCCACATGCCACTCCAACAAAATATAAAGTCTCTAGAATTATGTTTTTTCAAAATGAAATTTAGATGCGTGATTTAAAAAAAACAAATATATAAAACTATTTGAAGTGTAAAAAAGAGTATAAGTAAATAAAATAAAATTAGGGCGGTCAAGCAATAGTTTTGCTTTAAAAAAAAATGCCTTACATTGACTTACATAGTGCTTTTGAATTTTGTTTTTAGCCAAGTGTGATTGAAATGAACCAAAGTGGCTAATATCAGCCATTCCTGGCAACCCTAAGCAAGTTTAAACTTTTAAAGCGAGAAGGGACAAATTTTCATTGTTATGGTTGCAAATCGTCTGCCTTATGTATCAATTCACAGTTTTTTTCAAGGCTGAACTCAATTAGACTTTATATTAAAAAACTCTTTTTTGAAAAAAAATCGCATTTTTATAGAAAAAAACGCTGATGTAGATGAACTTAGAATGCTAAACTACAATTAAATCCAAAATTTCATCCAAATCGTTAGAGCCGTTTCCGAGATACGAAATATATACATACCCACAAGAATTGCTCGTTTAAAGATATAAGAAATGATATAAAGATATAAAGATACATGAAGATATTACTTTTTTGGTTTATATGAATTTTCAAAACAATAATTTTTTTTAAAAATCCCTTTGAATTAGTTTGAATTTCTCTACTAGTTTATATTACTGGAAGTGGCAATATTTTTGAGTTTTTTGATGTGTAAAAGATTTTAAAAATTAAATGAAATTTGTCTATGATGTTAATTAACTTTCGAATTGTTTGTTTTCTTTCTTTCCTTGTAAATTTATTTATTTGTCTTTTCAGCGAGCCATTGAACCCCCAGAAGTAAAACATGAAAGACTTTTTGTTGTTTCTGTGTTGGGCTTCTTAGTTAATTTAGTTGGCATTTTTGCATTTCAACATGGGCATAGGTCATTCGCACGATGGAGGTAAGACAATGTAAATATGAATGCCTGTACTGTTGTTATGTCACAGACTTTTCCAGATACAGAATAACTTTCAATTTATTCATTATAGTATGTATATTTTTGTATATTAGGTTCATGCTATGCATAATTTGCTAATGATGATTGAATTTAACATTTTTAACTGAGTTTTGAATATTATCCAGAAAATTTTAAAAGCTATTATGTATGAAAGTGATGATTGCCTGTAGTAAAATATTATGCAAAATGGATTTTGTTATAATTTTACTTGAAACCACAAACAGAAAGTGATATAAAAATTCACAATTAAAGAAGCTTTTTTTTAAAAATTAGTTTGAAGTGGTAAAGTATTTTAAAATGATATGCATTACCAGAGTTAGTTTGCCGTTAATTTTATAAGGGACTTTTGTATTCTCTTTGTACTAATCTGTTCATTCTTCATTTGAATGGGTCTCTAGAAGGAAGGCATATGTTACACTTGGTCTTCATTAATATTTACTCCTTCCTGTCCTAGAAGAAGGGCATATATTAAACTAAAAATTAAATTTTTAATTTGTTATGTATGAGGCAACAAGAAGCAAAGGGATGTAAGTGAACATTTTCAAGTTTTGAGTAGAACGCGTGTAAAGATAACATCTTAGATAGACTTTCATTGAATTTTTTTTCTAAATCATGCTGTATAGCAGCAACTACCAGGACTACTAGTACCATTTCTTGCCCCAAGACAGAGGAGAAGTTCACCTACCATGTGTGCTGGTTATCTCCAAATTTTTAATTTTGCCACTTACATTCCTTTGCTTCTCACTGCCTTATATGTCCTTCTTCTAGGGGCCCATTCATTTATAATTACAATTTTATCAGATATGCTTGCTTTTGTTCATTGCTGTTTTGAAATACATTTTATTTTTACTGAATTTCTATCAACATGTTTATACTTGTTCTATATTTATCATAGTTATAATGATAAATGTAGGAAAATTTTGTTATAATTTTTCACTAGTATGAAGATTTTACAGCAGATATGACTACCATGAAAGGGAAAATCAAAATCATATAAAATTAATCTTCCTAAAATGTAACTACTGAAGTAGCTTTAAAACCTTATAGTGAGACACTTTACTATATATGTACTATTACACAAAGGATTTGTATTTTTAGAAAGTAATAATATTTTTTTTTTCAAAAACAGAGATGGGTGCAGTAGACCCTGGCTCCCATGGGATGTTGCACTGCTTAGTTTAGTTTAATAGTATTTTTTATCTTTAAGAATGCAATCTTTTTCTTAAATTCATAAAATTGCACTGTACTGTGATTAAATTACTGTTTGTACTGTCCAAAAATTATTCCTCTTTCTTATGACAGAGATTTATTTATTTCTAATGAACTGAATACAGTCGACTCTCGCTAACTCAAAATTGAAGGGAAGACATAAAAAATTCGAGTTATCGAAAATCTTACAAAAAATCATTCCATTTAATATAAGTATATTATATACCTCATTAACAAACGTGAACACAAAAAAAGTACTTACCATATTTTATTTAAAATATCGGTCAAAAAGATTTTGACTGGTACTCTTTTTTTTTTTTTCCACGTCAATTATATTTTCCAGATGGAAAATAGCATTGAATGTCTTTGAGTCCACATCAGGTCTCGATTCAATGAGCGCCCGCATCACATGCATGGCACTTTTTGCTTCATTAGAGGTGATCTTTTTTGGATGGATAAGCTCTTCAAGCTCATCATCTTCCTCTCCTGAGAGTGGTCTAAACTCGGCAACTATGTCTTTTCCTAATAAATTTCTACACACACACTTGAATATCATCATCTATGTTGACAAAGTCTCAAAATGTTGTTAGAGGATCTAACTGCAGAGCTTTCGACACTAAACTCAATTCCTCATTAACTGTTTCCTCAATTTCCTTTTCTTTTTTTTCCTCTTCTACATGGATTTCCTCAGTAGATGCTTTATGGAAACCCTCCTTTCTAAAGGAGTTTGCTATTGTTCTTTGTTCAACACAATTCCAGGCTTTATCAATCATTCTCATAGCCTGCAACACATTTACAGAAGGGTTGCTTCCTTCGTCAATCTCAACCATGCATTTTTTTACAACTTGATGAGGATATTTCAGTTTGAAATTTTGGATGATTCCCTGATCTAACCACTATAGTTTTGAAGTGGTATTGGGCGGAAGGAACTCCAGTTTTACAAATTTTAATTTCGTCGTAATTGAGCTCGGAATGTACAGTTGTCAACAAATAGGACAATTTTGCGGTTTTGCCTAGACATTTTACGGTCTAAATTTTTCAGCCATTTTTCAAGCAATTCGACTGTCATCCATAATTTTGTGTTAGCTGCATAATCCACAGGAAATGATTTAACTCCAGCTAAACATCTTGGCTTTTTTGGTTTTCCTATCATTACTGGCTTCATTCTTTCGGATCCATCTATGTTGGTGCACAGTAATAAAGTTTCTCTTTCCTTGCTTTTCTTTGCGCCATGGCAAGCTTCCCATTTCACAGCTATTGTTTTGTCAGGAAGACATTTAAAAAATAAACCTGTTTTATTGGCATTGAACATCCTTGTGATCCCTTCCATTCCTCGCAGACTTCTTGACTAACACTTCCACTTTCTCCACAAATTTTATAAAAAGTGATGTTTCTTTTTCTAGAAATTTTCAAATCAACCACTGCTTGCTTTGAAATCCGTAAAGTTGAGTTGCTTCCCAAAATCCTCCGCTTTTTCTCTCAATATGTTTCCATTATGTGGAATATTCTGGGTTCGACACTGGGTCATCCATTTTTCAAGCATTTTTCAACTTCCGGATATTCTACAATTTTCATTTTTTTCGATCCCCTTGATTATCATCAAAGTTTTTGAGAATGGTTGACAGTGTGCTGTTCGGAATGCCAAATTCCTTCCCAATATCAATCTTTTTCTTTCCCCCTTTTCCAAGCACATCAATCACTTTTTTTTTTCATTGCAATAGAAAGTGTAGTGTCTTTTCCCCCTTTTCCAACCACATCAATCACTTTTTTTTTCATTGCAATAGAAAGTAGTGCATTTTTGTTTTGCAGCCATAGTGCGATGAAAAATGAACTTGAGCTTCTTCATAGCACTAATAAGCAAAGTAGGAAACTGAGGACTAGAACGAGAAAGGGTTTGTGTTTGGGGAACTGGTCATTCAGGTTGAGAGAACCTTTGTTCTAGAAACTCGACCATTGTCCACTGTTGGCAGAAAACAGGAGCTGAAACATGCCTCCCCTCCCACATACGTGTGATGAACACAACTAAAAACTACTAACAAGAGAGAGAGCCCAAAGACACGTTTTTCTTCTAGAGCACATAAATGGAGGAGAAAAAGCATAACTGTATGAAAATTCGAGTTTTGAGGGATTGAAATTTTTTTGAGTGAATGGGAAAAAAATTTGAGTTGCCGAGAGGAAGGGAAAAAATAATTTGAGTTAAAGAGAAAATTTCATTAAAAACGCGATAAAGGTTCAGGGAAATACTTTTTTTTTTTTTTTTTGAAATATCGAAAAATTCGAATTATCCCGAGTTGACTACGTCATTAAATGTTTAAAAGTTTACTTCAATGAAAAATTTGATAAAATTTGTCAATGATCATAATTACTTAATCAGCAAATAGCTGAAATTTGACTTTTGATTTTGCATTTGAAACGTTTAAAGTGTTAATTTCATTTAAGTTGAATTTGGAAATTGTTTTTCGTTCAAACTTAATATTCATGCTTTTATTTTACAGGTGATCATGGACATAGCCATGGACAGTCACATAATCATGAACACGGACATGGGCATGGACATTCTCATAATTATAGTATGTACCATATTTTGGAAATGTATGAATTATTTTTTCCCAATTAAAGATATCTGGAATGTAATATTTTAGTGTAACATAGATTATTTTAAATGTCTATTTTAATGCTTTCTTTTAATCCCTTCTTGGTCGGCATTACATCTCACTTGTTTATAGTTTTTGTGTCCGTACCGTTAGTGCTGCATGCTATGTGACAAGACTAAAATTGTCCTCATAAAAGTTGAAACAGCCACTACTTACACATCTGTTTTGATTCGGGGGTTACTTTTGTAGTTCTGAGGATCCTCATAAAAATTGAAACAAGCACTACTTACGCATCTCTTTTGATTCGGGGGTTACTTTTTGTAGTTCTGAGGATTGCTCATAGATGGCACAGCTGTGAGCCAAAATCAATTTGTACTTTCCATAGATTTTGCTTTCATTAGTGTTAGTTTTGCATGTCAAAATAGCATCCATAATCGATTGTATTTCTTATATTATGGACTGTAATTATATGAATAATTCTTGAACATAAATAGCTTTTGTTAAGGTGCTGAAGGAAAAAACATCTAGTAATAATAATTTTTATTTTGTGACAAATGAGATTCTTTTGTTCCATTGTCTAATACAGATTATCGAGCTGTTTAAATGGCTAGGACAGAAAATTACTTTCAAAGACATTTCCTATGTAATTTTATTAACTATTTTTATGTGGATATTTGTCTTAAATACATGAAAGCAATGTAGTCAATATTGTATCAGATTGTATTTTTTAAAGTTCAAAACTTGTGTGTATTGCAATGGGGAATTGCACATTTGACCATCTGTAGATCCAGCAAAAAAAACTGCTGACTGTCAAAAATATTCTGTATTTTTGACTTTAAAATAGAATTTATGCTTATTTTCAGCCTGTTTTTTTTTTTTTTTTTAAATTTAAAAAAGTAGATCAGACCCCCCCCCCCCTCTCCTCCCCAAAGTAGAACATGACCAAAAAAAAAAAAAAAAACAGTTCTGTAACATGTTGAGTCAAATCTTGATATCTCAAAACTCTCAATGTCTCAGGAAAAAAAAAAAAGAAAATTCCCCTGCATTTTCCATAAAAAATCCTCAGTATTTTTCGTGATTTTCTCGAAATCTAGTTTTTGAAACCCTTGATGTGTCGAAATTTCTGCACAAAAGCAAGTTTGAATTGCCGTTTTTCCTTGGAAGTTTTCATAGTAGAACCAGTAGTAGAGACACTTGCTGGTAGTTTTTCTTCCTTTGCCTTAGAAAGTTTAAGAATAGGAGATTGGGGCAAGATAATAGGGTAGTGTGGGTATGAGGAGGGTGCTGTAGTCTTTTTTACCCAGTGTTTTATCCAGGATATAAATTCTTTGTGCTTTTCTTCAGTACAAGTTGCCCACTTTGAGGACAGAGGGTTGATTTTTCATCAGTTTTCAAGCAAATACTGAAAACCGTTCCTCATCCTCATAGGTTTCTGGTTTTTTAGTTTCTTGTAAAATGGCTGGGAAAAAGCTTTTTAATGTGCTTTTAGGTGAAGATAAAATTAAAATTTTTAAGTTAGTAAATGAAAAAAGAAAGTCGAAATTGCTCTATTTATTTCAAAATCTCTAATTAATCTAGTACACTTTCCACAATAATTAAAAACCATAAAGTTATTGAGAGAAAACTATGATGAAAGAAACTGTTGAAAATGCAAATTAGGAAGAATTGATTTGCAGATTTTGGACAATTTTTAAAATGCTCAACTTTAAGTTCAAATTACATTACACTTAAAGTAAGAAAAACAATGTTAAAAAAAGCACAAATTTGCCAATTACAGCAGACACGTTTTTCGGCGTTACAGGGAACGCTTTTTTCAATGCAAAAAGTAATGAGCTTATGGATGAAAAGACATCCAACAAAAGCCTCATCCTTTTGTTCTTCTTACTTTTGTTCAGCAGTTGTTCAGTTGTTTTTCTTACTTTACTGTTCAGCACAAAGGTATTTATTTATCTTACATTAGACTTAATTACTGAACACAAAATAATTTTTAATGTAGAGTAAGTGTAAGTAATTTTCATTTATTAATAAGATAATATACTCTGTAAGTAAAAACACCTAATAACTATCTTCATAGCCATCAAATTCAGGACCTCCATCCTCATAGGAAAATTAACAATAATTGTTTAAAATCCTCATAGTCACTGTCTGGGTCTGCCGTATTGGAAATTTCTTAATCACAATTATCAGTTCTCAACTTTATAATACTAGCGTCTTTCAAATCAGTAGTTATAATAAGTTTAACTAAATTCCCTAAAAAGATGTCCAATTTTCTACATCATCATACTGTGCCTTTCTTTCTCAGATGAGTTTTCATAGAATTCAGAGACGTCATTAGATTTTTTCCTCCTTCCCACATACCTCATTAGGGTATAAATTGTGGTTCTTAGAGTTTAACTTTTGAACAAGTATAGCTGCGGCTTAAGTACCATAAAATGCCATATTTCTATTAAGGGTTCAAATTTAGTGGTTGTTGGTGTATTTTAGCTTGATAATCATGTTTTCTCATCCAGTCGTTGTTTTTGGTGCCTAACTTTTTGACAATCATAATTTTGCACCTAATTGCTTGTTTTTTTACTAACTTTATATGAAATGCAGATTATTTTTTTTTTTTTTGGTAAGTTTTAAACTTAATTTTTCAAATCATTTTCTGTTTTTGTTTTTCAAGCTGGAAGACAGTGTAGTGGTTCCTAATCTTTTCACCATTGAAGACCACTCACTACTTTTCCGAATCCTCTGTGGACAACATAGAATAGAAAGAATATTTTCGCAACAATTTTATGGAAAATAAGAGGATTCCAAAAGTTTCCTTTAATAAATTTAATTATGACTATGAAAATTATATAGATTAATTTTTGTTAGCTTTCGCTAGCCATATAAAAGTTTTACAGACCACAGGTTGAGACTCAGTCTTGTACTGTATCACTCCTTTTATTATAACATTGTAACTAAGCGAAACATTTTGGCAGCTAAAAAGAAAGCTAGCTAATAATGACACCTAATAATTCATGTCACTCATTTGGAAGAAGAGTGCCATAATACGAAGAAATTAAATTTTACAGGAGAAATGTTTGAAGTTGAACTCATCAGGCAATTTGCATTAAGAAAAGTAAGTTTGCTGCACTCTTCAGTGGTTAATATTAGAACAAAAAATCTGTCATTATTTTCCAAAGAATATGATGTCCATTTTAGTCTTTTAAGCGAAAAAAAGAAAAGAAAATTAAAAATTTCGTATTGTGGCACTCTTTTTCCAAACGAACAATATGTACTAATTTCGCTTCTACTGTTCCTAAATGTTTGTTACAAACTTTTTTTAAAACAGGTAAAGAAGGCAAAGAAGATGTTCAAGGAAATGGAGGAAATAGCCAAATAATGCATGGTACTTCTTTTTTTTTTCCTAAAACTGGAATTCGAGAAAATATTTGCATTTGATTCTGAATTAAAATATTCGTTTTTATAATCTTTTTTTTTCTTTTAAGGTGTCTTCCTCCACATTTTAGCGGATACGTTGGGCAGTGTTGGTGTAATTGTTTCAGCCGTTCTTATGAACCAGTTTGGTTGGATGATTGCTGATCCAATTTGTTCCATGTTTATATCAACTCTCATTGGCTTTAGGTTTGTCTTGACAAATAAATGCATTTAGTATTGAGTATTGAGTAAAAAATTCCAATTTAGTTTACATTTAATGTGTGTGAATAATGAACATTGTGAACAGGCACGGATCTATAAATTTTGGACTTCCGTGCAACAAAATCTGTAGGGCCTCTTCCCAGAGCTCAGCAGTGTATATTTGCAACATTAATAAGTTTTAATGCTAGTTTTTTTTTTTTTTTTTTTCAATTTCTTGGGCCATTAGGCTCTTTAAGGACTTGTACTTCTTTTCTAAAAAATCTTTCTCGCGATGTTGGGATGCTCCCATCAAGGGTTAATTAATAAGTTTTAATGCTAGTTTTTTTTTTTTTTTTTTTCAATTTCTTGGGCCATTAGGCTCTTTAAGGACTTGTACTTCTTTTCTAAAAAATCTTTCTCGCGATGTTGGGATGCTCCCATCAAGGGTTTTACCCTGTATTCAATCCCAGGGTCATAGTGTGACTGTATTGTAGAATGCAGATAGAATTTGTTTTCAAATTATTGTTTCTCTGTATGTAACTTATGTGCTGATTTTCATAAAAATAACACATTTGTTAAGATATTAACAATTCTTTTAAAAATGGATCTTTTTCATGCTTTTTTACTTATATTTTCAATAGTTGTCAAATTATACGAAACTTTCAGGTGTAATATTTGTATATAATTAAAATTGAAAGCTAAAATTTGAAAAGAAAATTCTAATTGGAAAAGAAAATATGGGTTGTTAAAGAAGATAAATTTTCATATCGTATGTGTAAAATACATTTTAAAAAAGTGCCTAAATAGGCAATTGGAAAGTTATGTAAAAGTGCAGTTAAATGTCATAAAAAAGTTGAACGATACACTACACGTAAAAAAGTCTCCAAAAAGTATTAAACTGTGAGGTTTTTTTCTCGCCATTATAGTTATAAAAAGCTCTTTTTAAATAGTTTTTTTTATTGTTATGTATATTTAATTTTAGGATAAAATAAATTGATCAATTATTTGTCTCTCTAATTGAATAATATTGAGACAACCCCTTTTATTTATTGCTTTTCAGGAAATGTTTAAAATCTTGTGTAATACAATGGGTTTATCTTTTTAAAATTTCTTGATGTAGAACTGCACTTTTTACATAGGTTATTGCACATGGTTGCTCATTTAGGCACTTTTTTAAAAATCTTTTGCTCAAGCGCTATGGAATTTCAACAACCCATACTTTCTGTTTAATATTTTCTGTTTTAAATTTCATTGTGTAGTTTTTATGATGTGTAAAATGGTTTCCTGGAATTTTCTTATATTTAAACTGACAACTTTTGAAATAAGCCAAAAGAGTATGAAAAATAAATTAACTTTTTAAAGAAATGTCAATTTTCTTATGAATATGTGGCATTTTTTAAAATATGCACATAAGTTAAACCCAGCAACAGAAATATTAAAAATTAAACAAATCCATATTTAAATCTGCATTCTATGACATAGGAAACCCTCGAGGGACTCCCCCCCCCCTCAAAAAAAGACTCCTAACTTTGCAAGTACCAGATTTTTTTTAGTGTAACTTTGTGCATGTTTATTTTATGTTCGAAGTTTAAAAACATTCATTACGTACAGTATAACCTCGATTTAATGACTGTCAAGGAGGAACTGCAAAAAGTTATCGTTTAATCAAGGATATCTTTAAATCGAGGAGCATAGACACTTAATACAGTCAAATCTGAACCAGTGAAACGTATCATTAAATTGAGGAAATCGTTAAATCGGGTATCGTTAAAGTTATGCTGTAGTTCGTGAAGTTAAGCTGTATTTCCGTAATATTGTAAATTCACGGTTTGTATTATTTTCTCTTACCCCTGTATATTCATCCAAACATAATGATACTAGTTTTCAAATTTTAAAATGAAGCAATAGATGTAAATGAGTTGTTACCAAAAGTAAATATGAAATTTTCCAAGAAATTCATTGCATTTGTAATTTATATGTAAACGTCAAAGTCAAAATTGGAGAATGTTGAATTTCACTGATGATTCAGCAGGAGTATTCAGTCTGTCACTAATATCTTTAGTATGTGAATTTTTGATATTCTGTGGCTAATGATGACATTTACAAGATTTTAAACTTTCACGGTAACATATGCATGTATTTTTCAATAAATTCATTTAAAATATTTTTTTAATTTGCAGTGTCATTCCATTACTTAAAGATTCCACTTGCATACTAATGCAGAGGACACCTAAAGCTCTTGATAACGTACTTCCTGGTTGTTACCAAAGGGTAAGTTTTGTTTGAGTTTAACAGGTGTCGAAGTTGTTCTAATTTTCCTAAAATTCTCAATTTTAAAAAAAAGTGTTCTCAAATTTGTAATATTTTCAACTGTGTACTGAATATCGTAAAATTTTCACAATTTTACGTCACATTTTTGTAGAAAAAAAAATTTAAAATCGAACTTTTCTACTGTTCTTGTTCACTTATTGTTTAAACCTGAAGCAGATGTGCGTTTGTGTGTGAAAAATTGATTTGTTTATAAAGAATTGCACATGTATGTTTGTCATTTCATCCCTAGCACATAAAATGGCAAACAGTGCACTTGCAAATTAAAGTTTTAGTTAGTTTCTTTTAAACTGCCTTCTTTATTATAAGCAGCCACTTTATTCAATAATTCTTTTTAAAGGTAACAACAAAGTAATTTTAAGGCACTGCACTTGACTAAATGATATGGTGTGCAGAAAAGTATTGCATATAAGATTCATTGCTACATTGTATTCATACTATAATATGGAAAAATGAAATTAAAAAAATTATCTTTTTAAGTGCATTTCGGAATGAAATTAATGAAAATGAAGCATGTGCTCAAAATGGCAGTACTTGTTTTTGTTGCTATTTTATATCTATTGTTCTAAAAATGTCCTTAAATTTTGTTGAAGTTGTGTCCTATTATTTTTCAAATATGCCCACTTCGAGCCCTGGTTTATATTAGCTTAGCCAAGTAGATTTAATTCAGATATGTAGAAGATAACTGTCATTTATGTTTTAATTTTTAAAATCGTTTTATAATAAACAATTGTTTATGTTTAGGTTATGCAGTTAGATGGTGTATATAGTGTTCAAGAGCCTCGTTTCTGGACACTATGTAGTAACGTATACATAGGTACTATAAAATTAGAAGTAGCACCAACTGCTGATGCCAGATATCTTTTGAGCCATACTCATAATATTTTTACACAGGTAAATCTAAGTTCAATAATGTTTATATCATCTACTTATCTGTCTTCTGTGCTCATTTCATAATGTTTTCTGGTGATTTGAGGTTTGCTCATATACGATAGTTGAATCTTGCTCCTTTCTTATTAACTTGTCTTGCATATTTTAGTACTGGTACAGAAATACTTGTTAAGACATAAAAAATTGTAAGAAATAGAATTTATGAAATTTATTTTCCTTACATACTGGCACTTTTCTACTTTCCAAACTTATTGGTACCTGAAATGGGTACAAAAATTAAAACATATAAAATGAAAGCAATAGCAAAAAAAAAATGTAAAGCATTTATATTTTTTAATAAGTATATTGTATACTGTGAAAAAATGGAAAATGGAGTTTAAACGGTACTGTTCTATTTCTCATTTATGTATTCATAATTGAATTGGATAAATTTTATTTTCCACTATTTTCCACTTGCTCAAAAATGAAGGGATGGAAAATGCACAAAAGGATTTGATTGTAGTTGAAAAACTTACTACTCGACTTTTCTCCTCCTTTCACCCTTCTTTCCCTTCAAAATAATAGTTTAAAAAAACATAGATAAAAAGAATTAATGATCAGTCTGCATAAAAGAATATTAGCTAAAGCTAACCTAGACACATGCAAACAATCTGTTTTGAAAAGTTCCGCTTTAAAAAGGCATTGTCTTAAAAATAGCACAAAAATTTTGTTGTTCTATTAGAAAGTGTTGCCTTAAATGAAAGACTCCAATCGGTTGGTATGCAATCTGGGCTGTGCCTTCAATTTTATTGATTGTATTGGCAGCATCTCTTATTGTTCTATCAGAAAGTGTTGCGTTAAATGAAACAGACTCCAATCGGTTGGTATGCAATCTGGGCTGTGCCTTCAATTTTATTGATTGCATTGGCAGCATCTCTTATTGTCAATCCTTTCTTCTGATAGTGACGCAACAACACCCGTTTCTCTATCTGTGCAACCTCGTAACCAGTATCAAACATCTTACCAACAACAATAACCCTCAAAGAGATAACAAAATTATGAAAAAAAAATCACTTTTCAAGTTTGTCCACAAACTTTTTTTTTAACAACCTTTTATAATATGAGTTTAGAAGAAAAAGAAATGTATCATGTAAACTTGTTTCCTAAAACTTATATTTTTGTTTCATTTTAGGTTGGTGTGCGGCAGTTATATGTGCAAATTGACTATGCGCTAGTATGAGAGACGGTTAGTGATAGATCTTACTTAATACATTTCTTACATTTGTTCCTGAAACTGCATTTTTTTTCATGGAGTTTGTGGAGGAACTGAAAATTATCTGAAGACAGAGTCATCAGACAAAAGTTGCTCAGATCTTTACCAACCACCTATTTTAGGTGAACAGCAACAAAATGGAAACTTTTTTTAATACTAGTCTTAAATTTTAGCTCTTAAGACTTGATTTGTCCTTTAAAATGGGTGTTTGTAAGCATTGCCGTAAATTCTAATGCTGTCTTCTTTTTTCTACAGTATTTTTTTACATTTTGGAGATTCTATTTGTAAAAGATAGAATATGGCACATTTAAGTGGCAAAAATACAATTTTTGTTAAATAAATGCAAATTATTTTTAAATTCAAGGATATGTGTGTATATATCCTATACTCAAATTTTACTTCTGCATATGCAAAGAACAAAAGCAATGATGTTAATGATCACCAATTCCAATCAAACAGAAATATCAGAGACAAATCTTGTGCATAAAGTATGTGAAATTGTTATTATTGAGATAAAATTATGAAGTTAAAAAGCAGTTTTTATAAAACAAAAAAAGCATGAAATTTTTTTAGACCACAGTACGAACGCTGAAAAATGCCTAGAAAAAAGTTTTGTTTGCCACATCTGGTAACTAAAAAAAATTAGTTTTTCAGAGACCTAGAAGCATAATAAGTCAGAAAATACAATGTTCCCATGAAAATAGTTGCACATTATGTTTTTAGAGGCAGCAGAAGTTGAGTTGTTCCAGTAGCATTTTTTGTTATTTCTGGGGAGTTTCTTTTGATATATTTCGCATTTTTCGACTTTAAAGATGTTTACAACTAGTAAATGTATCTGGTTAAAGCTTATTTGATAGTATTAAGTCAATATAAAACTCTACAGTCATTTTTGCATGTTACTGGTAATTTTCCTGAAATTCAACCTTTTTTTGTAACTTGCTCATTTTAACTTGTAATAAAAACACATATATTATTATGATAAATGCAGTATTTTAAAATTTAAAATGCTAAAAAGATCTGCTTAAAATTTTAAAGCAGTTAATTACAAGTTTTGACATGAACAGTGAAAGATTTCTACTAAATAAATGCATGGATACCTCAAAATTTTCATGCTCATTTTGCAAACAAAATATCACAAATCCTTACAATTAAATGTAAAAGAGTAAATTTAAAAATGAAAATAAATTTCCCAAAATTGCTAAGCCACCGCATTGGTATCCGAATATCTAGCATTAATAGTAATCATAAACATTTTTATATTTGCAATTAGTTTTAAGTCACTGCCAGTGTCACTTGAATACAGTAGACTCTCGTTTTACGCGGGGGTTACGTTCTATGGAATGCCACGTCAATCGAAACCACAGAAATTGAGATTTTAAAGAAGTGTTAAAATAGGGGTTTGGTTCCGCAGATAACAAAATACTTCATTCTAGTGATGATTAATTGTATATAAGTTTAATGTGCACTTATATCGACTTGTTTGTAAAGAGGAGCTGGCGATGATAGTCTTTTGGAAGTCATTAAGAATTTTTCTAAGTAATTCTTTGCAGAGCATTAACGCATCCATGATCACTTGCGTCATTTCTATGATAAAATCTTCCTTCACTAGCAAATCAGAAAGATCATTTTTATTGTCTATAGGAATGACTCATAATTTTCAATGTGAACGTTTTTGATTGTGCGTCACCAACGTCCATATTCTCGTTGGTGTTGGCCTCCTTTGTCACTCCTAAAAGCTCTTCTTCCAGAGAGTTCTGAACTGTGTGAGTTTAATAACTTTACTTCTGGAAAGAGCTCTGGAACCAATCGCATAAAATGTCCCCAGTGGCCCAAGATCGATCATTAGCACGCCAAAATGCAATCTATTATGCATAATCTGCAATCTTTAGGAGTTTGGATTTTAAAAGAGGGGAGAATTTCATCTATTTGCATTGCCGCATCCACCTAAAACCGAAACTCATCTGCGTAAAATAAAATAAAGGTGCCAAATCTTAAACCGCGTAAAATAAACCTGCGTAAAACGAGGGTCTACTGTTCTGTCTATTTTTGCTTTTATCCTTGCATTCAACCTTATTTTTACAACTGTCATGACATGAACAAGCACCTGAACAAAGTAGTTTGTCCCGTTTGGCAAGAACATTAGTTTGAAATGCAAAAAGTCCTTTTGCATAAACATGATACCCGCTTCAGCATATTTTCCGGTATGTACGGAAGTGAATGCCACTGTATGGTAATTGCTTCATTAATAACTACCCAACCATGTCCATTAATAACTACCCAAAAATGTCTGTCAGAGGAAGGAGCTTTGGATAAACATCTGCTGTGAATTTTTGCTTGATAATTTGCTGATGACATAGTAAAGCTTCATAAGTAAGAGGTAACGATGCCGCACTTTTATATTTCAGTTTAAATATTGAGTATTGGGCATCATTTACTTTATTATGCTTTTCTTGACCATAAAGTTTACAAACAAATGATTCGTATGTAGGAATGAATTTAGGATCAAGTTCCCACTCATAACCAAGTTTTTGGAAAGCCTTTACATAGGCATTGCTTTGTAGTATTTTCAAAGCTTCAATCTTCCCCTTGAATGCACCGCAAGTATCACATCCAGCGAAATAATGTAAGCTAACTAGTGCAAAATCTTCACCAAATTTTTGGGCTACAAGTGACACATCAATATTGTGCTTGGATATGATGCATACCTAGTAGAATAAATACCCTGCTTTTAAAACGTTTGCTCATTGCAAAGCATAAAATGAGAACATCAGTGTCCCAACACTTCACAAGCATAGTGTTACTTGACTTAGATGCATTAGCTGAATGAAGGAGTATTTTCATGTCTGCCTCTTCGTGATCTGAAATTAGAGAATCTACCTTTTTAGAATGAACTTGGCCGTCTAAAGGGTTAAGTTGATGGCAAAATTTACCATGTGAAAAAAAAAAAAGGTGACATGCTTAAAGTTTTCAGAATCAGACATTTTCCATTGATGAAACAAAAATTCCATAAACTCTTCTTTGTTTTTCCCACTGAGAAGAAATTTCTTAGACTGTTTTGGGGTTTTTTGCTCCGAACTCAAAATTTTCATTTCTGTTATGTTTTCCTTGGATCTTCTTTGACGTTCATAGCTTTTTATACTCGGTGCAGGATACCTACCCATTATAAAACGTACATTTTTTGTTCTTCGATAACAAGCTATATTTATCACATCGGATTACAATTTTGATGCAAGCCGTCCAAAAGTCTCAGGAACATTTTGCGTTAAGCATTGCTCAACTTTTTCTCGTTTTCTTTTTAAGGAGTGGTATTCCTTACACATTTGTTCTTTTTCACCAATAATGCAAACGTAAGGGAAAATACCTGTGTGAAAATGTTGATGAGTGTTTTAGTCTTGTTACGTCCGCTTCATTAGTGTTTTCATTCTGGTTTAATCGTCTTCTGGCCCGATTTAGTTTCGTTTTGTCAGTAATGCCCATGTAACATTGCCTATGGTAACCAAAAACGGTGCCCGGTGCTTTTAAATTTACTCCATTTAAAGTTTGCGCTATATTTTTTTCCTTACCTTCCAATTCAATCAAAAGATCTTTGCATTCGTTAATTTTAGCAAAACTTTTGGTGGAAAGAGGGATTAATTTTCCTTTTTCATCTTCAATCATTATAAACGCAAAATTGCTTCACGGGTGCTGCCATATTGTTATTAGCGAACAAGTTTAAAACAAACTTTTTAGTTCAATTTTGAAGAAAAATGTTTATTATAACATTAAGAAAAAGAAAACATCTTTTCCCTTCATTTAAATCAAAATTAGATACAGTGCAGCTCCTTTTATCCGGGAACCAAAAAACCGGAAAACCGGCGACCTTTTGCCGATTTTCCCGGCATTTTTCAAAAATACGCATTTTTGGCAATTTTTGAAAAACCAAGCATTTTTTTAAAAAATACCTAAAAGAAAATGAGCGGTTTCTTAATAAATACCATATAACTCATCTAGAACTCGGGAAAATGCTTACAAAAATGCAAGCCCGACTAACTGAAAGTTAGGCCCAAGGCCCGCAATGTTTTAAAGGCCCCCCTCTCTATTCTATCACATTCAGTCAACGTAAAATAATGTTAAAATAATGCTTGACATTTATTTAAAAGAGGATTTTTTTATTATTTTTACAAAAATACATTAGTTTTTAATGCTATGCATAAGTTTTCAAAAAATTCGGGGGCTCTTAGAAAGATTGGGCACCAGGCCCAGGCCTAATCGACCTAGTAGTTTAATGTTTCGATATTGATAAGCATTTCTGAACTGTTTTCTACTTATTTTAATACGTATTACTATTTATTATAGTAATTTAACTTTTATAAACAATCGGCCAAAAGCTCTTTTTAGCGATCCAGAAAACCGGGAAATTCAGATATCCGAGATAGCTATGGTCCCGAACTTCCCGGATAAGTGGTTTTCTACTGTATTATTTTTATCTTTATACATAAAGGGCTGATCTCTGTCCAGATGTCCGGGGTAAACTTCAAAACTACTGGACGGATTTTAACCATGTTTTCACCATAGATAGCTACATTATCGGGCAGCAACTTAGGCTATAATTTATTCCCAAAAAACTTAGTTTAAAAAAGTTATGATGGAACACAGTAAATTAATGTATTTTCCACATCAAATGATTAATGATTAAACTCATTGTTCCGAAAATTCGATGCCTAACAACAGCAACATTAAAAGCAATCCTAATGTAAATTTTGAATCGAGGCCTACATAAAGGGCTACTTCTGCCCGAATATTCGGGGTAAATTTCAAAACTACTGAACGTATTTTAACCATTTTTTCACCATAGATAGCTACATTATCAGGGAGCAACTTAGGCTATATTTTATTGCTAAAAACTTAGTTTAAAAAAAGTTATGATGGAACACAGTAAATTTATGTATTTTCCCCATGAAAAGATTAAATATAAATCCCATTGTTACGAAAATTCGTTGCCTTACAACAGCAATGTTAATAGCTATCATAATGAAAATTTTGAATCAAGGCTTCTCTGGAGCAAGCATGAAATTGATTGCTTTCTTAGGAATTGTATCCTCATCTATATACATAAAGGGCTACTGCTGCCCGGATGTCCGGGGTAAACTTCAAAGCTACTGCACCATTCAAAATTACTTTAACCATTTTTTCACCATAGAAAGCTACATTATGAGGGAGCACCTTTTAGGCTATAATTTATTAATTAAAAACTTAATTTAAAAAAGTTATGTTGGAAAACAGTAAATTTCATGTAATTTCCCTAATGTTATGATTAAATATAGAGTAAAGAAATATACATAGAGAGGCCCCGTCTATGGTAAAAATTAGATGAATTTGAAGCCGGAATTATGGGATGCAGCGGTGCAATGATCAGCAGGGTTATGATAATGTGATCGCTTCGCGAGTATAGTTTTCACTAATCTCGCAAAGAGACCGTATAAAGTAGCTGGCGGATTGATTTGCATTTTAATTCATGTTTTAATGCAATTTCAAAAACGTGCTTCATAAACTTGAAACAATATCAAAGTTTAAATTAACAACCAATTGAGATTCAGTAATGGAATGTTTTGAAGCAAGATGAATCTTAAAATACTTAGCAAGAAGCTAAGGATCTTGGGATACAGCCGTGAAATTTCCGGCTTCAATTTCTTAATATGTCAGGGGCCCCTTTTTGTAATTTCTTTACTGTATAAGATCAAATATAAAACCCATTGTTACAAAAATTCGTTGCCTAACAACAGCAATATTATAAGTAATCATAATGAAAATTTTGAATCAAGGCTTCTTCGGAGTAAAACATGAGTTTAAAGTCATTTAAACATTTGGAAACTCTACTTTTCGCACCCTGAGGTAAACATAGTAGAGAGCTTCTTTCTTTCTTTTTTTTTTTACTTTGTGTGTGTGTACTATTTAATTAAATGAAGCAAGTGCACGGTTTTTTTTTAGTGATCTTTGTTTTTTGTTAGTTCATATTTTAGAAATTCTTCTAATTGGTTGTATGCTTAAATTCATGCTTTCGTTTCGAAATGAATATTTGTTGGTTCTTTATACTTATTGCTATTTTACTTTTATCGGTAAGGAAAAAGCTTGATTTTTAATCACGTCAAAGCGGTGTGTTTTTGAGTTCTTTCAGTTAAAACAGAAAACCAAAGAAAGTAGCGATTGTTTCTTCTTATAATTATTACTGACCCAGGCAACGCCGGGTATTTTTGCTAGTACAATTAATAAAAATTAGCACAGCGCCCATCTGTTGAAAGAATATGTTATTATTAGTGATTTTTTTTTTTTTTTTTTGATTTTTGATATTTTTTATTCTGTTTGCAAAAAAAATTTGCAAGTTTTAAGGTGGGAACATTGATTTTCTTATTAAGGGCACTAAAATAATGGAAAATACAAAAATTCATGTAGTTACAAGATATGGTAAACAACTTGACAGGATACGTGAAAAAGAATTTGCTGGGAGAGGGGAGACACTTATGAAAGGAATTTTTAGCTTAGTAAGATATTCATGGCTAATTATTTTGCTTTTTACTAAATGCATTTGTACCTAAGTAGGAGAATCATTAGGGTAATTTAAAACTTATCACAAAAATAAATTATTTGAACTAAAAAACTTGTTCATATCAAAATTAGAATGTTGTGTTCAAATGCATGCAGTAAATTTGCAAATGGAAACATATATTGACATTCAAACTAAATAACCCAGTTTTCATTAATGATTAGTATCAAGTTAACATTAATTAATTAAATTTTGAACATTGAGAAATATCATTTTCTAGAAAATAAGTTTAAATTTCTTAAAATATGTCATTTCAGTACAAAAACGGGAGTATTGGTAATCCTTGCATTGTTGCAATTTATGCAAATATTTAATTTCTTAAGGTTTCCAAAAAATTTTAGTTTTCATTTTCTATATTAATATTTTATAAATCTTTTTTTTTTTTTTTTTGTTGATCGATTGATTTCTATTTAATTATAGCTGAATTTTCACCTTGCTGTTACTTAGTAGCAGCTATTTCCTGATTTGTTTGTTGGTGTCTTTATTAATTTTTCTGATGTGTTTTCAAATTGGGCCAGTGCTTTATAGAATTCAATGTTTTCATTGCATACTAATTTTAATTGGCCAAAAAAGTTACGAACTGAAATAAAAATGTCTGTCTTATGGTTGAGTGAATTTGGACCATTCATTCATAACAGATGTCAGTCGTAAAAGAAAATCAACTATTTATGTTGTTTTCATGCTTAAAAAATGCTCATTTAGTGTGCAAAAATTGAACTTCTTGCAACGCACACAATGCTCTTAGGTTCTTACATGTGAAATAGTTATTTATTTTTTTACGAAAATGTTATAATCTGTTTTTCTTTTTATCCAAAACTGTGAAACAGTATTTTTCAAGGCTTATTTGATTTTTTTTTTGTGGGAATTATTATTAGCTGCTGATATTTTCTTATATTTTTTAAATAATTTTTTTTTTTCCAATTTAAATGTTGCATGTTGTATTGCAAAAGTGAGTGAATCTTTTACTTTAATAGTGTATTTTGCTCAACATTAAGAGAAGAAGGGAACAAATTTTAAATGTGCTTGAAATTTCTTTCTTCATTTTTAAAATATGCAATTAAGGTTAATGGGATTTTCTTCATCTGATTTTTTTTTTTAATGGTTTAATATGATATTTCATTAATTCTGCTCTACAACCCATATTAAGTGCAAATAAGTATTTTATTTTGAGCTTAATTTATGTTGCGGCATTGTAAAAATCTTTGTAAAATAATATGAGTATTTGTGTTTTGGTGCAATAATTTATATTACGTTACAACATTTGATAAAATTGATGTGTCATAAAATGCTTTTGGTTTCTCACAGCATATTTTAGCAATAGTTTGACAGTGTCCATAAAATAAATTAATCACTAAAAAGACTGTTGGGGGGGAGGGAATCAAAATTAGTAATAGGGGATTTTTTTACGTTTTTATTCAATCATTACTGATTTTTTTTGCATATCATTTGGAAAATAAAAAGCATTAGGGAGCTATGAACAATATTATTTCATGAATTCTCTCCTGGCAGAGCTGTCAACTGTTGCAATAAAAACCATAGTTGTGCAAATTGCAGCTTTGAACTAGGACGCTACAAAAACGTGTCAAAAACTAAAGATCCCCCCCTCCCCTTTTTTTTCTATTCCTTAAAAACATCTCAATATTACAGATAATATTCCATTTTATAATCATTTAGATAATATTACTCTTGTGCTTAATATTTTGCCAAATTTTTATTTAAAAATAAGCCAAAAAAATTTGTCATAACATGTGGTAAAGAATAAAGAAATTTGTCCGATTTTGAATCTGAACTTAAATGGTTCATTGTGTCTGTTACATTTGTGTTTGGTTCTGTTTTACCCCCCCCCCCCCCTCCCCGTGCGCACAAAACTCTGCTACTAATTTAGATTTTCAAAAGTTGGCAGCTCTGCCTCTAGGCGTTAGCAAGCTTTTGCAGAGTCTCTGTAAGTCTTTCTGCAACAGTTTTGAGTTTTTAATAAAAGAATTGAAAACTGCCATCAAATTCATAAGCAAAATCTAAAGACTTGAATGTTTCTTCGTTTGGTTAGTGTTATCTCTCATTTAGTGTGCATAAGGATTTAGTTTTTCCTAGTTATGAACTTGTGTAGGATTAATTACTCACTCAAATTCCAGCAGAAATAACAACAGTGGCTGCAAATATTTGTCAGCGGAAGGATAAAATGAACAAGCTAGATAATCTAGGAATAACTGATAGTGCTTTAGTGGGATTGCGCTAATAGTATTTATTTCCTGTTATAAACAATGCTGTGGGGAAAAAAATCTGAAAATTCGTTAATACAATAAGAAAGTAAACTTCCCCCTATTACCCCTTCATTTTGTTTTTTTTTTTTTGGTAGATCCTCAACTTGTTAATTTATAGAGGTGATGATATGAATATGGAAATTTGTTTCTACCAAATGAATTTAATTGTTGATTTATGTTTACTTTAATTTGCTAGTTTAAATGACTTTTTTGTGTAATTTACTTTTTATTTGAAGTGGGTCCAAATTTTAAGTGTGTATGTGCCTTGTTTTATTTAGCAAGTCTGTTTCTTCTGTTTGAAAACTATTTTTGTTAGGAAAAACTTTAATCACTTTGCAGGTGATTTTTTAGTCTTTTAAACAAAACAGATTTTTAATGATAAACTTTTTTTTTTATATTGTTATATATTTTAATCTCTTTTATTGTATTCCTGCAGTGTTTTTCAGAGAAACACAATTTTGAGGAAATACCAATTTAATTTTTTGTGTTACGACATCATCACATGCTCATAAAATACAACCAAAATCATTATGCTGAAAATGAAATAAAATAATGCATTGTCGATGCCAGAAAAGTTACCAAACGAAATGGCGTGCAACCTATTTCAAAGTTTCTAAAATTTTTGATGTTTCAACTTCAACAGCATGGTATAGTTTTAAAGACAATTATACTATATCATATAAAATTGATTGTTACTTTTTGCTTTTATTTATCATATGCATTGATTATTAATTTTATCATACACAATTGTTACATATCGGAAACATGTCCTGTCAAATTTATTGTGAAACTTGTTATATTCTCAAAAAGAAAATGTTTTATTTATGAAGTTTACTGGATATTTTTTGGAATTAAAAGTGTTTGGGTATACATTCCAATATGTGTGTCTTTGAATTTATTTATCTTTATTAGTTTTTAAAGCATTTCCTTTGAGATAAATTGAAATTATTTTGAAGATAAATTGAAAAAGACATTTAGGGCGTTATTTGCTACAGACACTTGTATGGATTTTTAAGTCCTCAAAATTCAGGTCCTAATAATGCATATTGATGATAGAAAGCATGTGTTCTAAATTATTTTTTAAGTGATCTTTAATCAGGTAGTAACAACTTCCTATTCACCTAACATTCTAAAAAATGTTTATTTTTAAAGATATACAAACATCATAAATCATTACTGATTGTATATCATGTATTGTTTGGCTGGTGAGATTTCTAAAAATCCACCCCTCCCCGGTTCTGTATATATATATATATATATGCCTTTCTGAAGATCAATGTAAATTTCAGAATTTTTTATTCAAACAGAACCATAATTTTCAAATTTAAAAAAATTTGGAATTTTTTGAAAATCTTTGCAAATAAATCCATATTTTTGTTTATTTTCCCAAAACAAAAAAAAACTTTTTTTTTATTTAAAGATTGCTCTTTATATTAAAACACTATAATTACAGTCAACCCTCTTTTATCACGATTAATCCGTTCGAGACTCAACTGAGATAAGTAAAATTTGGTGAAATGAGATTCTTTATAACTCGAGTATTTTCCTAGTTACAATTTATTTGCGACGTTCTAAATGTGATTAACATAATTTTAGTCAACATAATAACATCTTTCAGTCTCCATTGCGCTCAAACTGTCCAATATATTGCTCAAAATATGAGAAAGCTAACTTTACCTATATCACATTGTTATCTAACTACACCCCACACTACCACTAACATGTAAAAATAGTGCAACTTGTTTGATTATTAAATTAGCCTGAATGAATGGTTGGAAGTAGTGTGCCACAAGTAGCAACGCTACTGTAGTAGCTACATTTTTCAGTAGTTTGTGTAGTGTAGCGCCCTACTTTAAAAAAAAAATAGAGAAGCAAGTAGTTCAATACTAAAAAAGGAGTTTGTAGTGATTTCTGGAAACTACTTTTAAATCAAGTTTCAGGAAAAAAAAACGCATTTTCAAATGAATTTGACTATGCAAGTCTTATGCGAGTAAAACTTGCACCAATCTGATTCGGAAGACTGAAAAATACAAACTGACCTCAGACATATTATTTTGATGCCATATATCCTATCTGTTTGAACGCCATTAGTTTTGTTTGGCATCTAAAATTTCCCCAATATTTGCCTTGAATAGAGTATGGCTTAGAAAGAATAGAATAAGCGATAACTGCCAATTTAGTACCGCATTTGTGTTTACTGGAAGCAGAGAATGTACCATGGATGAACATTTTAGATGTCAATGAGATTATTGTGCCAAAACTTATTACGGAAGCTACTGTAAATGTTATAGAAGAGGATGATATTGAACTGCCCTGGCCGGCTAACAATAAAATATTACAGTGTTATAGAAATGTATGACAAAGGAAATTTTTCTGTTTCATGTAAACTTTGCCCGTTAAGCAAAAAGTTATCCGCTATCAATATCATCCGCATATACTCAGTCGAATCTCAACTTATGTGAGGGATGCGTTCCAAGACTCCTCAAGTAGGTTGATATTTTACGTTGTGGAAACCGGTATCTATACGGTTTTTTTATGAATATACCAATTATTTTTAGATAGTTGAAATTACCCCTCAAACTGTGTTAGCCCCATTTTTTAACTCCACATTAGTGAATTTAAACATAGAGAACTGAAATTTTACTGCACTAATAAAAAGCTGTATTATTGTATAAAAATACTGTTAGGGTGCACAAAATCAATGGGAGATAATGGCATAAAATGAAACTAGTACGGTATGTATAGTGTGAAGAACTAATAAAATGCAGCACTACAATAGTACTATACAGTAGATACAGTAATTATATTCAATGCACCGTTTAGTTCAAGCATATCAAAAATCTTTACATTTTTTCAGTTGTCAAAAACTTTCTATTTGTCCTTTCATTTTCAAACTTGAGATAAACAGCTGGCTTATGTGAAATTATGTTTCATCTTCATATATTTATCTTTACTAATAATAAAGCTGAATGTCCCTCTGTCTGTTCCGGATCTCTGTGACGTGCATAGCACCTAGCCCGTTCGGCGGAATTTTCATGAAATTTGGCACAAAGTAAGTTTGTACCATGGGGGTGTGTACCTTAAGCGATTTTTCGAAAATTCAGTGTGGTTCTTTTTCAAATCCAATTTTAAGAACAAATATATCATAAGATGGACGAGTAAATTACGAAATTATCATATCGTGGTACGTAACATGGGCACAAGCCAGGGGCGGACTGGCCAGGTCGGCTAGTCGGGGATCCCTGACTGGGCCAACCACCGAGTGGGCCAATTCAAGCAATTATTTTTCTTGAACTTAATACATTTAAATTTCACATAACATTCTTTAAAGTGTCATAATAAAAAAAAACATGTAATTTGCATACTCTATATGAAAAAAGCGTTTGGAAACAGGTTTTTTTTTTTCCATCCTAAGCAGAGTAACCAAAGTAAATAGCCGAAGTTCACACTTGCGTATGCTTTCCTCTCTAATCAACTTTCTCTCTAATTTTTAGAGCTCTGTGGGCCATGGCTTCCGCATTGAAGAAACGAGAAGGGGTCAGAAAATTGGGATCCTACGAGGCCTGAAAGAGGGCCCGGGACGAAGAAAGAGCGTTAAAAATTTATACTTGTGCGTCTATTAACAAAAAATGAAGGGGCCTGCACCATTGGACAAAGCGGGCCCAGTCCAGCTATAAATGCGTGGGCCCAGGGGCGGCAAATAGGGGGAGCAAGAGGGGGCAGTTGCACCACCAAATGTTTTCCCAGAATATTAAGAAATCGGGAAATTCAATTTACGTAACGCGCGAATCAGTGATCATATGCAATAGGAAATTTAAAAAAAGAAAAAAAAAAAAAATCTGCAGATGATCTTTAGTAAAAGTTGATGAAACTCGAGACCTGTCTAGACACGAGCAACTGTTTTTCGCTATTAGGATAATAACTTAGAAATTCATGAATCATTTTCAGAACTTCCAGAATAAAAAACAGATGAAGAATAAGTTTGTTTCAACTAAAGAAGAAATTTCCTCATATGGGTTAAATGCCTCATACTTGTAAGTTCAGTGTTAAGATGATGCTTCTGCTTCTAATGTGAAAGGGCAGTGCAAAGGTGTGACTGGCCCGATTTTTATGAGAAGTTTCTTGGTATTTTGAGTTCATTGTTGAGCTTATATTTTAAATGTACGTTCAGTTAGTGAGTGAACATTGATTCCTTCTATTGAGAGGCATATTTGAGCAATTCAATACATTGTATACTTTCATGGAAACTTCTTACAAAAGACACGCTATTTTTGAAAAAATTTCGTGCATCAACAAATACTTTTGCTGAGTGCTCTTTAACTGAGAGGTACAAAAATGGTCTTCAAAAGTTAAAGCTAGAACTCTTAATTGAGCTCTTATTAAGAGCTTCTTGTTAATTTGGAATTATTGGAGCCATTCAAAAAAATATATTTAAAAAAAGTGACAAAAATTCACATGATGATGCAAAGTCATATGATTGGCTCAATAATTTTGTATCAAATAATAAATTCATTAAACTTTCTAATGAAAATTAACTCAAGATTTTGCGATAAATCTAAGTTCAATATTATATGTGCAGGTTATTGAACAAGATAAATAAAATATTTCAGTTACACCTAAAAGTTGTTGAACGAAGCAAAAAGAATTGTTTTGTGAAGAGCCAGTGTACTTCAATGATGAAAAATGAAGACTAGAGCAAAAATTTTAAACTTGCATGAGTTTTTCTTAAGAGAAAATTTAAAAGATGCTTTTTCTAACATAACTTTGAAGCCTAAATTATTTTTCACCGATTCCAATCAAATCAGCTAACTGTGCAAGATCATTTTCGTGTCTCAGAAGGTTAGTTTTTTTTTTTTTTTTTTTTTTTTTTTTTTTGGTACATGATGGGACAAGCAAGAGCTTTCATCTTCAGCTGTACTGCCAAGAGCATGCCACTGGATATTGATGGAATATAGTACCAAGATTTCCTTTTCTTCTGGATTCCAAAAAATTGTACATTAAAAATTTACTTTAGGAACGGTAGTATCAAGATCTTTTCTGTTACAGTTTACTATAAAATAAATTAAAAGTGTAGAAATTAAAGTTTGAATTTCCTTTAATGACCTTACGTAAAAAAAATGTACTCATATTTTATTCTATATTGAGAAAGACTCCAGACTTTTCATCTCAGAATCGCGTACGGAAAAGCAAGTCTGGACTACGATAAATTGTATCTGTAGCATGACAAAATTTCGACTTAGAAGAGTTAGCTCTTGAACAAAGGCGGATTTAGGACTGAATTCTAAGGTGGGGGAGGCAATGTTTCAGAGTTCATTTTCAGAATTTTGATTTTTGAAAATTCACGGGAGAAGCAGCAGCCACTTACCCCGCTCCTTATGCCGTCGTACCAAACAAAATAGAAAGTAATAGTTCTTAGACTGCGACTGCCAACAGTTTTGCTTGAGAAACCTCTTTGCCTTGTCTAATATTACCAAACAGAACTTTAGAATGTGTTTTAAGAAGGAAAACTCCTAAATTTCCATCTCCTTCCCGTAAACATCATTTAAAGAAAATTTGTAGTGGCGTTTTAGTCTCATTGTAAAAAATTTGAGAACTCCCAAATCATCTCCTATTTTGCGAACGCCCCAGCGTCATAAGCATAGGTCTTATAGCTTAAAAAACATTTCCTACACTGTTAAAACTACAGGTTGCATTCGGCACCTTTCAGGGGTGAAACGCTTGTTCACCAGCGGCACCTAATACGGAGCCGAAATTGTACCTCTAACTAGGGTGAAAAACAGTCACCTTTTGAAAAATAGGCAACCGGGGTGAAAAGAATGAACCTTCCGAGAGAGAAATGGCACCCTTACTGTAGATCCTCCTCCCCCCCCCCCCCCGTATTGTGTGCGTTTTTTAATACAGTTGTTTATTTTGATTTTTTTTAAATAGTTTTGTTTTGATTCATGATAGTCTACTATTTGCACACTTTCACATTGCATGAATTCAGTACTGGAAATGATTAAAACTTGTAATATACAGCATTTGATCATATTTCAGAATTTTTAACATAGTTAAGAAGTGCTCATTGCTTTAATTCATCTGATCGTTCTCTAAATCAGTGTTTCTCAACCTCTTTTGACACACGGGTCGGTAAAAGCAAATGATAAACATTGCGGACCTGTGAAATTTTCATCCTTTTCTTAAAAATAAATAAAATAATAATTATGATAACTCTCGGGGCGGTAAAAAACTTCTGAAAAAATTCTGCGTACTGATGAGTTTTTTTTTTTACAAAGTAATATTAAAAATGAGTAAAGCAATAAATATCTAGACTTTATTTGGTATCAAAGAGTTGTCACAAATATATTACGAGTAATTATTTGAATAATCATAGTTAAAGTTAATGATCATTTGTGAGAAATAACCGCACCAAAAGTAAAGTGTAGAAGTACTTATGTATTATTTACATGAAGAGCCAAAAATATTCTGGGATATTAAAGTTATGGAAAAACAAATTCGTTTCTCAAACGTTCAAAATTTCAATAAAAAACACAATAAAATAAAATGCGCATGAAATTTTTCGACAGTTTAAAAACCTAAAGAAGTTCCTAACGCTATCGAAATATTAACCGCTAACAGGAAATGATTCTAACACTTGAACAAAAAAGCAAAAGAAAAAGCTAGACGGAGAGAGATTTCTTTTTATTTTTTGCGCTTGCTGTTGTGTAGTAATCTACGAAGCACAAGAATCATTTTTATTTAGGTTCTCACTTGTTGATTATGGATAATCTTATTCCGGTTATTATTTTGGTGATTAAATGTTGCTTATCGAGTACTCAAGAAAATAATGATATATAAAATTTTAGTAGCGTTTTGAATGATGGAAATTTCATGACCAGTAACGGTAAACTGAAAATCCACAACTAACGGTACTATGGGTATCGTAACCGACTAACGGTAACTGAAAAGCATTAAACATACTTTTAACTATGTTTGAAAGCCCTAAAAGCTACAAAGTGATCAAAAGCTGTACTTACTTGTTATTTTAAAGCATTATCCTAGAAAAGTTGAGATTTAATCCAATAGTGTACTTCATTCAATGTGAAAGACATAGAAGCCACGCATAGATGCAATCTATAATTCGTCCGCCGAATTGAAATGGTTGAATGGTGAATGTATGCCGAAAGCTCATGCGCCAGCAAGTCATTTTGCGATTGCTTGCTGTTTGGCACCCCTGTCTACGATTGTCTGCTGTTTTGCACCCCTGCTCTATTTCCTGGCTAGTATGGCACCCTTGGGCACCATGCTTTCACCTTAGGGGGAATATATTCACTCGTCTGGAACCTCTGGTTATAACAGTGTAGTTAGAGCAACCACCTCCTCCTCTAACATATATCCCAAAATTGCGTTTTACAACTTCATTAACAAAATTCTCCGGGGACAGTCCCCAAATGCGTTTTTAAGGCTTCAAAAATTTCCAAGGGACTATTTGCAAACCAAATCATTTCCCTAGCGTTACTACCAAATGTAGCCTGAATTGCGTTTCAAAAAAAAAAAAAAAAATGTCTTTTGAAATTGCGTCTAAAATGAGATATCGAACCCAGTGTCAGTTTGGCATGAATTTTTAAAATATTAAAAATACTCCTAGATCTGCTCCTCCCCTTACAATACAAACAATCATTTGGACGCTCCTGATCCTCAGAGCTCATGAAAAGTCTTTGGTGGTATATATTCACTATTTCATGTCCAACTTGAGCGCCAATTAAAGGTCCTTATGTTATCGGTATCTTTCGCAATTGCGACATTTACGACACCACACATATTTCCTGAAGTAACAAATTTTGTACATCATTAAATTTTTCTTAAATGATATTATAATAATAAATTTAAATTATCTGAGAAAACATTTGTTCACATTTGGATAAAGTAACTTTAACTCTTGGAATTCAGGTAAAATTAATGTTTAAAAGAAAAAAATTCCAAAAAACAACCAATAATACCCGTGCCATCAGTCCCCCACGTCTGCTTCCAAAATTTTTTTCACTTTGCTGTGTTGCCCCCTCCCCCCTCTTACTGCCATATGTCTACCAATGCGCATTGCTTCAAAAATCATAGCAACAGGCGACTTTTTCGTCTTTTGTCGGAAATTTTCACCCCCCCCCCCCCCCTGAAACAAAACCATGGCTACGGCCTTGCCCGATGCTTCCCTGTTCCATTAGTTTTACCAAGGGTAACCTAAAATTGCATTTCTAAAACATCTCATTTCTGAGAATGTCTGGGAAGAGCCCTCCACATTCTATTAAAACAAAGATAGACTTCAAATTTGGAAAAAAAAAAAAAAGTCTTAAGGTAACAGAAATTGAAGGGGAACCCCCTTTTCCTCTCCTCAACGTTAACGAAAATTGGTTTTTGACATCAACTTTGAAAATAACGCTTGGAAGGGAAACTATATAGAACCCCTTCTCCTGATTCTTTTCTCCTTAGATATAGATCAACCAATTTCGAAAAATTCCGGGGGAATAACCTGATTCCTCCCTTTTCTATGTTGTCAGTATAGAAGCCTAAAGATGTGCCTTTTCAGACTTATAATCATTAATATCCTTCTTGAAGGCACATAAAAAATGTGTCAGTGTTAGCTTTATTTTACGTTCACACTTTTTTTTTTTTTTTTTGAACTTTAAAACTTGACTTTAGAAATTTAACGCAAAATAGGAACTAGCAGTAGTTTAATATCTTTGCTTGTCTCGGAAGAATCGAGATCCGGTACTGGTTAATTTAACTTTTTATTAATTTATACAGGTGGGCCAAAGTACTCTTTTGCCGACTGGGCCAAAGTCAGCCAGTCCCCCCTGGCACAAGCCAATTGGCGAGATACGAAATTAGCATAACGTGGAACCGTAACATGGGTACAAGCCAATTGGCGAGAAAATTCACCATACATTACTTTGTAAATATACAGGCGAACCAAAAGACCTTTTAATTTTTTATTACGGGCAAAGCCGTATGGGTACCACTAGTTTGAAATAAAATAGAGGCAGAGTGGCAATTTGTACATTAACAATGCAATGTTTCGACTAGTATGGTGTGCGGAACTTCCGCTTTGAGTGATGCTAAAGGAGAAGTCTATTCAGGGAACTAATATTTAGTACCCAATGATGAAGGTGATACTTAAGCCCTGCGATTCTGTTCCGAAAATTTTCATGTTGCGGGTGCGGAATTTGTATCGGCTCTAAAATTCGTTACTCGAGAAAAACTTGCTATATAGCCATTTCATGAAAATTGACTTGCTTTGTAGCACAGTCCACTGTTTAAACAAATTGCAAAGTAAAGTAAGCATTTTTAGTTATGTTTCATATTTCGAATAATTATTAATATTTGATTATAAATACTAACTAGTACTAGTACCGTTTTGGAATAGTTTCCCTATTTCTGCATTTTTTTTCTTTTTTACTGATTAAGCGTTGATATATTAACATAATGAAAGTCAATTATTAAACGTTGTAAGTTCTTGTGGTTATTTGGTAAAATTGAAAAATGCTTATTTAATTTTATCAGTGGCAGAAGAAAAGAGATGGTGTCCCGGACCTCTAGCTTGAAGCTCAGAAACAATGATTTAGTTCTTACAAAATATAAATTACAAAAAATAAGCTCCTATAATGAAAACTAAAGTTTTTTCTCTTTTGTTTAAAAGAGTTCTGTTCATCATCTAAATCAATTCCCTGTATACGAATATCCATGTAAAATTGAAATCAAATTATGACTGCATCTATCTACATTTTGCACTTTTTGAATTAAATATTCACTATCAGGATAGGATTTAAAATTTGAAGGTTGAATTCTTTCAATTTTTAAATCCTTTCTTGCAGT